>NW_024045138.1:267110-285569 GCF_012273895.1 Zerene cesonia | reverse complement strand
AAGCAAGCATCAGCATAGTCAAGAATAGGAAGGAGAAGGGACTGTGCTAACATAATCTTTGTCGGTATAGGTAAAAAGACTTATTATGCAGTAGCTCTCTAAGCATCAGTAGGGAAATGAATTCGGTAATTTTCTTCTTCGGGAATTATCTCTCACGCGAGATTGTTATCTGCCGAATTGTGATCCGTAACATACTGCTCGCATACAGTTTAACGCATTATTTTTCGAAACTTTATAATCTATCGAAGTGAAACCGCTTAATTGTGAAATGACCTTTTTTATGTCATTCTTCCATTCATTTGATCTTTCCTATCGTTTTTCCTTATCTCTTTCTCCTTCAAAGCGGGCATCGCATTCACAGAGAAACTGTCTCTACGATTATTCGTGGATTGCTCACCACCAGGCGAACTACCTGCTTAGTTCCCCGCTTATGTCATAAAAACAAATACAGAAATAGGAGCCTCGTGAAGCTCAGCCGACTCGCAACCTGCACTTAACGGAGTTGGGGAAAAGTAATCTAATATAATACATAACTGCGAGCGTATTTTAACTATCGGTGCAATATAATGGCTTACCGTAAAACCGACCAATCACAGCTTTCGAACAGTTGACAGTTTTATGGGCGTCAGATTGTAATTTATCACTTCGACAGTTAAAATAGTGCGTTAAATTGTAAGTATTATGGATCAGAATTGTTCGACAGTTTTCAATGTCGTGAATTAGATTGTCATCTCACGGTTCTAACAATCTTACGGCGACATAACTGAACTTCAGGTTCACGCTCACACTGTGGCTCCACGTTCCCATCCTCAGTATTCAATACGATGCAAATAGCGAGTCGCTGTCAGCGCGTGATAGCGAATATTAACATATATCGTATTAAGCAGGTTGCAGGCTTCAAACAATTGGATACTATTTTGTTAATTTGTTTGCATCCAGTTCACGAGAGTATTGAAATTGGCACGTGAATGAATCGTGCGTGTTTTAATATTTTTAACACAGTCGCTGGTTAATTGAGTCATTATAGCTTCAATATTAATAATGTTTGAGCTCTGTTGAATATGTTGGTTGGTTTTATTTATTGTATGGTTATTGTTATGTATTATTCAATTCAGACATTATATTTTTCGTCATTCAACACATCTTTTTAATAAGTCCTCTTTCATTTGTATTGAAAGACGTGTCGTTAACGACAAAATTAATTTTGCTTTTATGTAAGATAAGATGTCGATAAAGGTTGCCCGATAGTAACCGCTACCACCGCTCATGTACATTTGTGGACGCGTAAGCTCCTTTTCAGAGGCCTTATGTCTCTGCAAATGGCCTACTTTAAAATGAGTGGGATTATAATAGTTGTGATTTGAGATTGATAAAGAAAAGGATTAATATAGATATGAGTAAGGATAGACGAGGGGAAAGGACTGGGAAGGGCAAGGAAAAGGATTGGGGCCGCCATATTGAGTTTATCATCGAAATCTTTCCTACTAATATTATAAATGCGAAAGTTTGTAAGGATGTGTGTGTGTTTGTTGCTCTTTCATGCGAAAACTATTGAACTGATTGCAACGAATTTTGGTACGAAGATAGCTGAACAACCGGAATAACATATAGGCAACTTTTTATCCCGATATTCTTACGGGATACGGACTTACGCGGGTGAAACCGCAGGGCGCAGATGGTATCAAATATCTGTAAATACAACATTCTCATGGAAGAACTTTATTACAACGAGAGCTATTCGTGCCCATAATGCACATTTCCCTCTGGCTAATGCTCTAATGATGTCAAGCAGGAGTTGTGTGTTCATTTGTTTTTATCCTGCAATATGTAACTGCGTGACAGACAGTTGATAGATTACGATGCTTTTCATATTTCCCTATAACAGCTATACTGTATTAGTCCGTCTCTTGTATAGAATATAGCTTGCATCTTGTATAGAATTATATAACTTGTTCCGGCTCCGGCCAGGAAGATTTTTGTAAGACATTGTAATCGAAGCAACATAACTACAACAAATCAAAAATAATTTCCTTTTTCTTGTTCAATATGTCGCATATAATTATAGGTGTATGTCTGTTTAGTGCAATTAGATACATCTTGATAATAAATGTTTTGTGTAGGGATATAATTAATTTGTTGTGTACTTTTATCGTAATTACTAATGATTTGATATATTTATAACATTAAGTTGCTTGTCCGAATAAAACTGCTCAAAGAAAGTTATAGAAATGTTTTTCCTCGTTAGATAAATTATTATGTGATATCACTATCACTGTAATATTGTAAAAACCGTTTGATTATAATTTAATCCGCGAGATTAGAAACTATGGAAAAATTGTGACACGTAACATTTGGCTTGCAATTTAACGCATTATTGTATCGAAATTATGTATTATGTCAAGAATTAATTTCTCCAAATATCCATAATAACGGTAAATCTAACGGTGATTACAATTAAAATTACATTTATATACATTATATGGTTTATTACATAACTTTAGTTATTTGGTTGACTGTCACCTGCTTCACACAATATAGAAATTTGTTTTTGTTCACTCGTCCATTCCAGTTGACTGCTACGAATTAAAAAAAAATGATATATCTGCTCGCTTGTTCACCCATTAACAAAAAAGCTTATAATTAAACCTCATAAATTGATAAGGCAGAAAAACTTAGTAAAAATGTATTATCCAATGCAATCCGCCAGCACTGCGGCCAATCCAAGCCCACCTCGATTCAATACAATGCAAATAACGGCCTCTGTCAGTCTGTGATAGGGCGTATTAACATATATTTGCAGCGCGTGTTCGGGCGATATCCAACAAAAATTCATGACGCCACTATTATTTTTAATGTGCGGTGCGAGATAAAATTTTAACATCACGCTGCGCGCGAAAATTTTTAACACGTGTCAAAATTTATGCGTAATTTTTTGTGGATATATTTTTTTCAATTATGCTTATGGATTAGTTATTTTTGGGAGATAATTCCGGGTCGAACATTTTATGGGTCAAGGTCATTTTATAGGTATTTTTGACTAGCTGACGCGCGGCATCACTCACGTGGTACCTGGGTATAAAGTTGCTTATGTAATGCATATTATATTAAAAGTAGTCGGTTTGTCTTCTGATAAACTGCGATAAACTATTTCGTGGTAAGATTAAAAAACATCCAACCATCCTTACTTTATAATATTAGTAAGATTTTTTTGGTTGACGGCTGAGGTCAGTGAAGTTTGAAATTTATTGTTTTATTGATAGGGCTAGAAGGTATTTCTTTTCGTTCCGTTCGGTTATATAAAGAGCCCCTTAATGTGTACAAATTTTTCAAAAATAGAAAATATCTTATATTCTTATACATATTATGTTATTATTGTACACAATCATGCAGGTTTTGTATGACAAGTTCGTAGCAATGTTGTAGCGCTACGCGTATGGCGTAGCATTGTACCGTAGCCAGCCTACGAGATATACGTAGCATTAATTTAATTTCCATTGTTGATTGCCTTCTCCTAAATCGGGTTTATCTCAAATTGGTTATTGATAAACTCTAGTTTTTTATCTATTTTATATATAACTGACATTATTCGTGCTTAAAAATATATCTTATGAATGCACACAACAAAGGGATGAAGTGCAACTATAAAAAGAGATTGTAAATAACAAGCTTCTTTGGTGAAAAATAAAAACAAACCAGCAGTTAGATAACTCAATTCGTGGAAAGGCTTTTTCTGCAGATTGTTTTCATTTTAATCTAGCTCTCGAGTTTATTCGTTTTTGTTCACAAGCTCACTTAAGTAATTAGTTGGAGCGTAAGGCGGGCGAGTAATAAAGTTTCTTAATAAAAATTTTGTGCTGCATCCATCTGACGTTTAGTTTGTTACTCTTATGGTTCAT
Source organism: Zerene cesonia (assembly GCF_012273895.1). NCBI lineage: Eukaryota > Metazoa > Arthropoda > Insecta > Lepidoptera > Pieridae > Zerene > Zerene cesonia. Next base: position 281,673 of record NW_024045138.1, on the reverse strand, counting down.
TTTTAAATAGTTATTTATGATTAGTCGGCCGCGATTTCGTTCGCGTAGTCAAAGGAACAAATGGTACGGCGTTTTCCCCACCGACCACGAAGGCGCCACTCCAGATTGTAAAATAGAAACAAATGACAACAATCGGTTAAACCAATGGAGTTATCGAACAACAATATCAATAAAATATAGTCAAAGTACCGCTTTCGTTTTTGCGAACGTCGGTTAAAGATGAAAGATCTCATTTATTTCCTATTAAATAAGAAATATTTCTGAAAAACTATCGACTGAATTATCCAACATTCAAAGCGATTTATTCGTTTGGTAGATATTTAGATAATGCGAAGCGTTATTACGATTAAATTATAACACTTACTAAAAATATTACTTTCAACTAGTAATAAAGTTGCTTTCATTAAAATTTTATAAACATTTTGCGTACGTATTTCAAATATGAATATTTTCATAAAATATTTTAACTAAACAACAATGATGCAAAACTATTTCAATCTACATTATAAAGGAAAACTGTTTAAAAAACGTTCGCAAATATTATTTTCTACAAATATGAGCCTTTCGCATTCAAAAATGTAATATTTTTATTAAAAAATCTGAATATGTTAAATATGTTAAATTAGGAATTCGAATTTTTGTTTCAGGTAACGCGAATGGATAATAATTATAGTATGGATTGACATTAGTGACATTTCGCGCCAATGTAAACAAGATGGCGCATATTTTTGGCGGCAAGCTAATGGTGCTGCTACTTATCACCTTCAAGTGTTCTTGTTTGCGGACCAGAGCGCTTACAAATGAAGATTCAGGTATTTTCCATCTGTTATACATTAATTTAAAATATGATTATTATTTTGTTATGTGTGTTAGTTGCTTTAAATGTAACGATCTCAATTTAGAGATATATAGATAGACACATAGAAGTCTTATGTTGAATTAATATTTAATTGGCTTTGTATTTCCTATATCTAAATTATTTTTCAAATCACGCACAGATTAAATTACAACAGCTTGAAATGTAATTTAATTTTGTCCAAACAAGCCGTCACCACTGTTAAACTTCATATTTAACAAAATTTTATGGGCTTATGTTGAAGGTACGGTATTAATTATCTTTAAACATTTTTTTCTTTTTTTCTTTTAATACTTGTGTAAAGTCAATCATGAGTACCAATCACATCACACCAAGCAATATCATGTAACATGATTTGTTTACTGTGTTTAGTCGTTAGAAAATCTTTTGAACCGATTTTCTCAAAAAACGGTTCTCAATTCGACTGTAGTTTTGGTCTTGTTAGACTATAACTCCCTGGGTTTTTAACCAATTGACGTGATTTTTTTTGCCTTTGATAGGAAATTGTTGTCATTTGGTTCCATTTTAGAACATAGAGTGAAACCCCGACTACGTCGACCATTTTTGTAGAAAAGATTAATTTTATATATAAAATGTATTTTTATGACTAAAAATATATTTCATAAACCCCTGGGTCAGAAATGTTCCTTATATATGTTATTTAATCGCCGTGTTAAAAATGAATTAGTCAAAAGGTGCTTCGATAAGCTCGCCCAAATTTTATAATCAGACGTAGCTGCTGATAAAAAAGCATTTGACGGACCGTCCCGTAAAATATATAGAAGTGGGACAATGGAGAGAAACTGACCTAACCCAACCTATTATCCGTTTAAAACGCTGGAACGAAAAATCTTTTTTCGCAGTAAATGAGGTGTGAAATCACTCGGGATTCGAGCGTAGTCCCCCGTATTGGGATAGCCTGCTTTATGCGGCCCAATAAATTGTGCAAGATAAAGGTGGAATCGAATTTTATGAATTTACTATTTCATGCAATACTAAACAATGGCCGCTTATCGACTTACCTGGACCTTAGTCTCCTCACTTAGATGCTTCTATTGTGTCTCAATCGGTACGTGTCAGAATGGTTTGACAGATTCGGTAATCTGCTCAATATTTATTATCTATGGTGTTTTATTCGAATCGCAATCCATGGGAAGTTTATGCCATGGGATGTCGTTGGCAGCACTGAGAGTTGTCTCATCGGTATACCGTTGCAGTTCATGCTCGATACTATTATGACTTCGATTTAGCTTTTGTAGAATACGAATTTTGTTACCATGACGACAGGATCGTAATGGACGGCGCGGCTCGCTACGGACGAGATGTTATCGCGTTCAAACAGACAAACAAACTCTTCAGTTTTAAATTCGCATTCGAAATTCAATTGTATTTATTTGCAAGTATGTAATTATGATCTCTTCTCCTTAAAATTCTTCATAAAATTACGTTATCATTAAAATAAGTATTTATTACATACTAGCGATCCGCCGCAGCTTCACTCGTGGTATATTTTTCACTCCACAATAAGACAAAATCAGCAGAATTGGTTATCCCGTCCTAAACTTTTACTCTTAGCACATTTAATGATTCTTTTTTGTATCTGTATCACACTATCACACTAATATTATAGATGCGAAAGTTTATTTGTTTGGATGTTTGTCCGTCAATCACGCTGAAACTACTGTACGGGTTTTAATCAAATTTGGTATACAGACAGTGTACGAGCTAACTTGGGTGAAAGGATACTTTTTATCCCGATTAAATGCTGCCTTGGGATAAAACAGGCATTTTCATATCCGAAACGAGCGTCAACTATACAAACAAACTAACTTTCACGTTTATAATATTAGGGTAATATATAGTGTGATAACTCATATACAGAAACCAGCCTGCCTTCCTAAAGGAATTTACGTGGAAAAAGAAATATACCAGAAGGGTTTTAGCACGGGCAATCCAATAAATATACCCTCGCATAACTTTTATTGAATTAGTATTACCGAAATAAAGCAGCCCACAAACTGTTTTGTACACGGATGGTCAGGATGGAATAAAATGTTCTATGTGCACCCTTATATGTCCTACTAATATTATAAATGCGAAAGTTTGTAAGGATGGATGTATGTGTATGTATATTTGTTACTGTTTCACGCAAAAACTACTAAATCGATTGCAATGAAATTTGGTACGTAGAGCTGGACAACTGGAATAACACAAAGGCTTTTTATCCCGATATTCCTACGGAATACAGACTTGCGCGGGTGAAACCGCGGAGCCCAGCTAGTATTGATTGTGTATTGAAGAATATACTAGCTGTTAGCCCGCAGCTTCGCCCGCGCGGTCTTCATAAATTTTCATGGTACAAACTTTCATCCCCTATTTTATCCCTTTGGGGTTATAATCTATCAAAATCCTTTCTTAGCGGACGCCTACGTCATAACATCTATCTGCATGCCAAATTTTAGTCTGATTCGTGCAGTGGTTTGGGTTGCGCGTTGATAGATCACTATGTCAGTCAGTCATTCGGACACCTTTGAGTTACATATATAGATGTTGTGAAATTATTGAGACGAAATTTATTAACACGCTATTAAAAAATCCCATCAGAATCCGTTGCTTAGTTTTAAAGATTTATTCATACATAGGGGCAGAGAAAGCGACTTTTATACTATGTAGTGAATAATAAAACCTTGTATGTACTGCTAAATTATCATAAAGTAACTATTTAAAAAATGAGGTTTTTGATTCGACAGATTTTTCCCATTTAAATTTAGGTAACTTCTGAATATTTGAAGGGGAAAAGATTATCAAAATCTGTTCACCTGTTTGTAGGTTCAGGTAATAAAAAAAATAAACCTATAGTCGGATTGAGAACCTCCTCCTTTTTTGAAGTCGGAAAAGTAAAGCCAAGGAAATTTTTGGGATATAAAGTAAATCGATATTTTCTGTTGCACACTTTTTTAAAAAAAGAACAACCATAGACAACAGTATGTTTTACTTAAATTTAATTTTTAGTTTTATAGCATTGAAATGCTTTATAAAAATAGAATTAATTAATTCCTTAATGTACACAAATTAGTCAAATATTAAAGCCAAAAAAATAAATTGATGTCTTTAAAAACAATATTGTATTTTAAAAATCATTTGTAAATTTCTAGGAGAATCTATCTCTAAGGTTCCATAATAAAGCATAGAATAAGAACACAAAAAATCGTTGTTTTCCAGAAAAATCTGGTAAATACCCGCGAAATGCGTAAGCAATGTGCTCCATTGCTTCCATACGAACGGCACCCAGTGGATTATTAGAAAAATATTCAAATAAAAAACACTCCGCTGTGAATAGTAATAGACGACCTTGCGAGTGAGTTTTTTGCAAGTTTTTAAATCGATAGTGGCCTTATCGAGTCCATTTACATGTTACAAAGAGATTCTGGAACGTACTATGTAATTTGTTCGAGTTTTACTTTTGTAATTTGATTTGGGAATTTATTTGGTAACTTTTTTGTTGTTATTGAATTTAAGACGCTTATAGTGAAACGTTATATTTCATAAATGTCATTATTACGAAGTAATATATTGTGCTTGATTTTTTGTTTCAAGAATATAAGTATATTGATCAAGAAATTAAAAGCTTTTGTCACGGACAGGACATGCATGACGTGTGTTCACGCTTCATCAGACTCTCTTTATAGAGTACTACTGCGTCCCGCGGTTTCAACCGCGTAAGTCCGTATCCCGTAGGAATATCGGGATAAAAAGTTGCCTATATATTATTTCAGTTGTCCAGCTGTCTACGTACCATATTTCATTGCAAACGGTTCAGAAGTCTTTGCGTGAAAGAGCAACAAACGCACACACATCCTTACAAACTTTCGCATTAATAATATTAGTAAGATAGGATAAAAGATATTGAAAGTCTGAGATAAATAAATGAGTCGAATCGTTAATTTCTTAGTTATTATTTTAAGATAAGAAAGAGAGAGTAACCCTAAGTTGTTTGTTGTTTTGTTGTTTTTAGCGGGAAACGAACACGTCAGCACAATAAAGTGGTTAAAAATAAAATTTATTAAAACGTTGTCGAATCTAGACGAATTCCAGATCTATGCAGATCAGTTGCGACTTAGGTTGTTCACTTCGGGTAAATCCTAGTTCATTTTTCAAAGTGTGGAAGGAAGTTAGGGGCTAAAAGCCAGTCGGAGCGGATCTTTCTAAGCGCATTTCCCCTCTGACGCTGCTATCAAATTTCGGAAGCACGAATATTCAATCAAGTTTTAACTCGGATGAATGTCAACACTTATATGTTTTCAATCGATTTGAGATTTTTTCTCAATTCGATTTGTATTTTGACTTCTCACCCTTCGAATGGGTGAACCGATTTTGATGATACTTTTTAACATTTTGTCTAGTTGTGATTATTTAACTTAAATATAATGTTTTTAAGAGATAATAAAATTATTAATTTTTGCAAAAACAATGATGTTGTTTTTTTATTCATTTCATTTCAGATCAAATATTGTGCAATAATCTGGAATGTAATCAAACTTATAAGCAAAAGCATAGTGTCACGCCTGTTCACACGTTTGTCAAGCGACCTAAATTATATCATAATTATAAAAAAAACTGCCATAAAACTATCTAGATCTAAGTTTGAATAGGACCACATGGCATGTACAAACAAAAAAAGAACCATAAAAAATCAGATCACCCAATATAAAGTTATACGGTTAGGAACACAAAAATTACAGTCGAATTGATAACCTCCTTTTAAAAACGCGGTTGAAAAATCTATCGTATGTTTGTATGCAGAGTTCACTGCCGCAATTGGACAAGTAACTTTTAATAGTATCATTTTTATACGCCAAAAGCCAAGTTGTAGATGGTTAAACTTTCAAACCGAGTGAAGTCTGGGCGTGTTCTTAGTGCGACATATAATCAATATGTAGTTCCAGGAGCTCTTTTGTACCTATTTCTTGTGAATCTACAGTTAGTTCAGTAGGTTGCTACGCAGAAGGGACAGCAAGGAACCTAATACTTGAATTACTTTGAATATAATACCAAGATAAATGTGAAATTATTATTTTATATAACAAATTCATTGGCTGTTTACCAACGTGTGTTTCAAAGAGGTTTCCATTAACTCATTATACTAGCTTTCCACTCACACGCGTAGTCAAAGACAGTCACGGAGATTATCGGGGTTCGTCAAAAAGGTTTTTTGGCGCCACACACTACTTTTGTATATTGTACCAAAATTCATGCAAATCGCAGTCCAGTGGTTTAGGCGTAAAGAAGAGACAGACAGACTGTAGTTAATCGGTAGGTCTATTGTCTATGGCACTGTAGACAGTAGGAAACTATGGCCGCGAAAGCCGTAGGCATGAGTGTTCTTCACAATGAAAAAATGGTAACAATACAATACATGTTTTAGTTTGCATAGGGCGGCTCTTTATGCAATAGCTATCAATTGAGCTGATGGATCGCCTGATGGTAAGCTATCGCCACCGCCTATGAACATTTGCAGAGGTATGGCTGCACATGCGTTGCTCGCTTTTAAGTGGTATGGGGTAAAGAAAGGATTATTAACGACGGAATATAGGAATGGGCTGGGAAGGGTGAAGTAAAGGATATGGCTTCCGGCTCCCTCACTCATCCAACGAAACAATTATGCTACTACGCTTGTCACGCCGGTATTCTGTAGGGGAGGCTCCCCAGCGCGAGCTGGCCCAATTCATGCCGAAGCGTGCTAAACCCCCACACTCAAAGGCCCTCGCTCATCGTATTTAAAACGAGATCACACACATTGCCAGGGCGTACGGCTGACAATGGACATTATAATGTAATTCTGATCAGTATCGTTTTTCCAGTTTTATTTCACTTACAGCCTAGCCTTTATTGTCGAAGTATAGCCCTAGAAAACTTTTCCTTCTCTTAGGCTTTAGCTGGATATTCAACTTTTACAAAGGGTTAGGTTCAAACGAAACTTAGTATTTATTCTAGTCTTATTTGCTTCAGCCAATCCTTTTGATACTTTTGATCCTCTAATACGATCTAAATTTGGCAACAAAGCATTTTTATTTTTAAAGATGCTTGATAAATACAATATAATTGTCTACAAAGAGTAGTATGGAAACTTCTAGCACAATAGTACAAAATCAAAAAGATAATTTGAATAGCTATGATAAATTAATCGATCTCATTTTTGAGTTACTTTTAATACTCATTGCGTCTTTACAAGGCTAATCTACTGAATAAAATCAATAATATCATAGCTAACTGCAAGGGCATCACAGTATGTCAAGTTATACACAATTTGCTCAGAAAATACCATTCAATCCTGGACTCATAATGAACGATATAACAGCCAGCAAACTCTTTCGCGGTAAGCAAAGCTACGGAGGCGTCTTTGTCCCCCCACGGAAGTCTTATTAGGGAGCCCGAGAGCACAATAAAAATTGCTATTTTCGTCGAGTTAACGACCTCAACTGAACGTATAGCATAACGAGTACTTTAAAATATGTCGATGAATAAAATATTCACACCGATGAGCGTACTTAATTGGCAAAATACCGTGAAAGCGGTCATAATTAAAATTTGTTTATGTATTTAAGAGCGGCACGTGATCGAACCGAATTGCGTGGGACAGATATTTGGAAATGATTTATAGGTTATTCGTAAAGCTTGTCGTCGGCCGTTGGTCGATCCTATCCTAATAATATTATAAATGCGAAAGTTTGTGAGGATCGATGCATGTGAATGTGTATGTTTGTAGCTCTTTCACGCAAAAACTACAGAACCGATTGCAATGTAATTTGGTACGCAGATAGCTGGACAACTGGAATAACACATAGGCAACTTTTTATCTCGATATTCCTGCGGGACCTACGCGGGTGAAACCGCGGGGCGCAACTAGTCACCCATTTTATTAACTAACTAGCTGTTCGCCCCGGCTTCGCCCGTGGTACATATATAGTCTATGTTACTCGTGGATAATGTAGCTTTCGAATGGTGAAAGAATTTTTAAAATCGGTCCAGTAGTTTTTGAGCCTATTCATTACAACCAAACAAACAAAGTTTTCCTCTTTATAATATTAGTGTAGATTACTATGCCACCATAGCAATAAACAAAAGTATTAGTTATTGCCCGCAGCTTCGTCCGCGTGGTCAAAATAATTTTTCATGGTATAAACTTTCATCCCCTATTTTATCCTCTTGGGGGTAAAATTTATCAAAATCCTATCTTAGCGGGTGCTACATAATAGTAGCTACCTGTACCAAATTTCAGCCCGATCGGTCCAGTAAATTGGACTGTGCGTTAATAGACATTTGCGTTTTATATATAACTAGCTGTTCGCCCCGGCTTCGCCCGTAGTACACGTAGATAGCCTATGTCACTCAGTGAAGTTCCAGCTTTCTAATGGTGAAAGAGTTTTTGTAATCGTTTCAGCGAGTTTTGCATAAAAACGTTACAAACATAGATAAGTACAAAAGTCTCCTCATTATAATATTATTGTAGACAAGAAGATATTACCGATGTGTGTGTGTGTCAAATGCATGATAGTGTGAGTGATGTTTTATTTTTGAGTTTGAACGATATAATATATGTATAATTAAAAAAGGCGTTTTATCAAAGCAAGAAAGATAATAATAAAACAAAGAGGCAATAAAAGATGATACGTACGTTAAAAAATTTAAAATCTCACCGTCATTTTCATATCTGTTTATTTGAAATGCAAATATGGACGTGACTTATGAGAGGTGTTCCACACTCGTAATATAATCTTAATACTGGCGTCTCATGTAGGGCTGCCACTATCGAGAAAATACATAAACTCATAATGCCAATACCGGCATTTCTCTATATCCTACAGAAATTACAAACGCAACAGTATTTAAAAATATATTAATACTAGCAAACCCCGCGAACTCCGTTTCGCCACCAGATGGCTTCGTTTTTCCCGCTTTTCTGTTGAAATTTTTCCGGAATTTTCTTTGCTATAAACCTCACGACGCCCAAGACCTTTCCAACGAATGCAAAACCGTGGAAATCGGTTCGTGCGTTCTGGAGTTATAGCGTCAGGAAGGAAAACCCGACTTATTTTTATATAGTAGACTAGCAAACCCGGCGAACTCCGTTTCGCCACCAGATGGCTGTATGTGAAAAATTATTTTCCCGCTTTTTTGTTCAAATTTTTCCTGAATTTTCTTTGCTATAAACCTCACGGAGCCCAAGATCTTTCCAACGAATGCAAAACCGTGGAAATCGGTTAATGCGTTCTGGAGTTATAGCGTCAGGAAGGAAAACCCGACTTATTTTTATATAGTAGATATGGGTATACCTCTTAATTATGTTCTTAACTTTTTCACGCAAAACTGCTGTTCAGGTCTGTATGAAATTTGTCATAAGGATGATCGCACGTTTCATTATTAGTAACTTTTGCTGATAGGGAAACCTGCTTGAGCTCATTTACTAAATTCTTTTATAAAAGTCGCTATTCCACACGGATGTAGTCCCGAGTACTGCTAGTCTATTGATACATTGGTTTTATCACAAGATTAATTAAATATGTATGAATTTAAATTACGTAGACTTTGTTTATCAAACAATAATAAATATAGCTTGATTACAACGTCAAATAATTATAATTGGGTTCACTTACAGTTCAGTTTATATATCTCCATAACAGAACCAAAGTCTATAATGATTACAGACTTGTTTCACCTAGTCATTACATTTAATTTGTATTCGTAATTGCTTGGACTCTAATATTGACGAATTAGGTATATTTTTTACAAATCTTTACTGCGTCTGCTTGCTGCTTATTGAACTCGTGGTATTTCCGAATGCATTTCTAAAATCGTATTCACCTCGTAATATTTTCCTTATCTCATTGTGCCTTAAAAGGAAACGCATTTACAGAGACAGTCGTGACCGTTGACCATCAGGCGAACCACCAACTCAGAAGTCAGTTGCTCGCTATTATACAGAAACAACCACCGTCTCTATGGCAAACTTTAATGAAAACCTAGGCTAGAAAGCAAGACTTCACACTGGTGTCTAATAATAAATTTCAGTGTATGTAATTTTTTTATTGAGAGCTTGATAAATAAAGGTTACTATTACATAAAGAAATAAAACCGATATGGGCTTCTGCTTCACCACTCATCTTAAAAATCACAGTCGCGTTGACATGATACTTCATACATGTGATACTAATTCCGCGGTGATGTTCTGTAGGGCTAATATTCCTGGTGTGAGTCAATTCGTAGCGAATGGTTTTGGACTGTACTTTTTCGCCGAACTGTAGGGCTACCTTTCCCGGTGCGGGCCAATTTGCGAAGCGTTTTGGATTGTGCTTTGTGTACATCTTTGTCTTTCTTTTATTTTTGCTTTATGATTCACTCGTAGTAAGGTTTAAAATCTAAAATAGAATAATACCGACTTATCTTTTAAATATATAAAAATGAATCCCTTTCCCTTGGTCACGCCATCACGCGTGAACGGCTGGACCGATTTCGAATAACCTTTCACCATTAGAAAGCTGCAATTGTACTGAGTAACATCCTACTAATATTATAATTGCGAAAGTTTGTAAGGATGTGTGTGTGTTTGTTGCTCTTTCACGTAAAAACTACTGAACCGGTTGCAATAAAATTTGGTATGTAGACAGCTGGACAACTGGAAAAACATATTGGCAACAATTTATCCCGATATTCCTACGGGATACAGACTTACGCGGGTGAAACCGCAGGGCGCAGCTAGTAGGCTATATATGTACCACGGGTGAAACCGGGGAGTACAGCTAATTATCAATATTTATTATTACTCGCTATCTTGTTTTCTATATTTGACTTCTGACTTTTAACACTGCAAATCAATTCTTGCAAAACCAAATACGATAATTTACATTTTATCATTGACAAGTATCGACATACGTATAAATAGACTGGAGTAGACTTATCCAGCTGCGACTTAACCATATATTTGTACAAAAACATTCGCTATCTTACTCCGTATATATCACTTACACTATTTATTTACGGATAAAATAAAATTTAAAAATACAATCTATACTAATATTACAAAGCTGAAGAGTGTTTAATCGCTAATCTCAGGAACTACGATTTGAAAAATTCCGTCAGTGTTAGACAGGCTATTTATTGAGAAAGGTTATAGGCTATACATGTACCACGGGCGAAGCTGGGGCGGACCGCTAGTATTATATTTATTTGTGAATAGTCAATTTGCAACCTTGAATTATTACTTATCGCATTTTATATACACATTGATAAAACAATTTGAAATACATTCATTTTGATAGGATAAATTTTTCATTAGTTTGACTAATGTAATATTGTATTTGTGTCAGCCCTAGCCGCTGCTGTTTTATATCATTTTACTAAGAATAAAGCAGACGAAATCGCGCACACTTTCCTTTTAAATAAACGTAATTCTTGTTTTATTATTTGAGATATACGTCCTCTCGTTTCGTTAAGTTTACGTATAGTTTGTTTTTGCTAGGTTGCTAGGTAAAGTAGGTAACTATAGAGTTACCTACTTTACCTATATTAATCAATAAATACTGAAAGATCAGAAGTATAGGTACGTTAGGAATTCATTAATTTTGACGATCATATTCAGGATAATTAGATAAACTCATGAAATTATTGTATTGTCACCTGTCTTTCGCGTTTGAATTAAATCTGGCCGTTTAAAACAGTTCAAAACAGTAGTTCAAAAATTCTAAAAGAGACGGTTACATACAAACATAGAGTTGAAGCTAATAAGCGTGTTAAAAGCTAGTCTAGTATAGTCCGGGGCGAGGGGCTAGTGTATAACGAATACATATACTTAGTAGATAACTTCGCATACGTCTAAAAACTCACTCATACCTTTTATGGGTAAATAAATCTGTTTGCGGACTCCAAATACCTTCTATCTGTGTCTACATTCACCGCTAATACATTAACTGCGGTATAAATTCAACACAAAATGGCCGACGGCTCGTGAGCTATCCCTAATTCCCGGCTGGACCATTAGAACACACGTTTTTACGTTGTAAAATGTTTAAATATTCACACGAAGCGCTTACGGCCATTACACTTTAATTTGAAACTATTGTAGGGGCGCTCTGTTAAATTTTAGTCTAGTGTTTTGGTTTAGTTGTTATACTTTTAGGCCTGGATCAAAATGAATTTATCTGTATGTTGAATTATGAACTGAATAAATCGATTTGAATTTGATTTCAATGGAAGTATAGAGCAAACTTTTTTTTCAGGTTGGTTTTCTTATTCGGGCTGTTATGAACAAGAAATTGTTAGTAACGAAATTAAGTGATGTTATAACTTCTACCTACTTAGTTAAGTTTACGTATCCTCCTCTGATTTTCAGTGGACAACACAATGACATCTTGAAGTTGACAGTAGTAGCGAATACACTCTATATATAACAGAAAAATAATAAATAAAGCTAAAAAATCGACGCTTATATTATAGAATCAACTAAATTACCTCACTTGCTCTTATACAGAGTGAGAAAATTATTTAAACTTGGCGATCCTACTCAGTATAGTAAGATAAACAATTATTGTCTTGTCACTGATCCAATGAAGAAGTTACATTTTACACAGATTACACAGATTACACAGATTACACGATTTACACGGTTTACACGGATTACGCAGATAACACAGATTACACAGATTGCACAAATTACCCATACAGTTTTACCTAGTGTCGGTGCATTGAACAGTTGTAACGCAATTCGGTATAAATGTTTTTTTTACATTACAGTGTTTGTGATTTATTTGTAAGGACAAATAAAACATACATGTAGTAAAGGTACTACACGTATGTTTTATTCCCTTCTAGTCTTTTCTTATTAACCCTGTCCCAGTCCAGGTATTTACGTATGGACGTATTTTACCCGATGTTGTAATATCTTCCTATCTTCGCATTTGTCTTTCGCATTTATTTTTAATTTTATTTTTTTATTTTAGTATTTCCAACAAAGAATACATATTCGAATGCTCTTAATTCTAAAATTGCTTATATATAATAACAAAATATGGTTCTATACTCAAACGAAATTACAACAACCAAAAATATATTTGCACGGATTATAGAAATATTAAAGAAAAAAAATTTGCATTAATAATAGTGATAACTTATTTTACTATTTTACTGTTATATTTAAACTGATTAATGTTAACATGACTTATATTTATTTTTATCATATTTAGTTTACTAGTTTTGTCCATAGCTATAACGCTATAAATAGAACACTTGAATGTGCTAAATACTCTCAGCCCTACCATAAACGTGGAGGAATGTCAAACATCTTCGAAACAGCAATAATTAATAATCAAATAACAGAGTTTCACTTTATAACTTATAAATTAATTCAGTATAAAGTTATATTAGAGGATAAATAGGCCAATTTCTGATGAAGTCTAAATTGAATGAGGCTTTAAACGTAACATTCTCCCCATAGGGCGTAAGTCTGGAATATTAAAACGATACGACATCGATCCGATATAATATCGTGTCGTTATCGATATTGTAGAGAAACACATTGTATATGAATAAATTTGGGATCTATTTTATTGTACTTTTCGTGGGTTTGATTTAAGCCAAGCATTATAAATTTCGAAATTAAATATGTTGGACGGATTTTAAACGCGATTTATTCAAACAGAAAGCTTGATCAAGGGATGACTAAGATGTGGATAAAGGAACACAAGCATAGGCGTCCTTGTAGCATCCTACTACTAATATTATAAATGCGAAAGTTAGTAAGGATGTGTGTGTGTGTGTTTGTTACTCTTTCACGCAAAAACTACTGTACCGATTGCAATGAAATTTGGTACGTAGACAGCTGGACAACTGGAATAACATATAAGCAAATTTTATCCTGATATCTCTACGGGATAAGGACGGGTGAACCCACGGGGCGCAACAAATAAACATCAACCGTAAGCTCCGCGTTTATAATATTATGTAGGATTTACTCATTCACGTTTAGAGGAAGCTGCGACAAGAGGTCCTTGCCAGCAACTCTCTATAGAAATTGCCAGCAACTCTCTGAAGCGAACTATATTGAATGTCTTATAATATGACGATTCAATGGCGCTGTAAAAAGGGCAGACTAATGATAGAATCTTTGATTTTGAGTTTAAATCTCCAATATTTGTACCTGTATTCAAATATTTTTCACTTGTTAAATCGAGATGTTTTAATTTTACATAACTTAAATGCGTCTACGCGCTCGCAGTAGTCCTAAATTTCAATATAATGTTGTGAATGGTCTTAATCTGCACAAATAGTATAAAGAGAAAAACGTTTGTATTCTTCCATGTTTGTAACGTTTGTACGCAAAACTGCTTTACAGATTTCACATATTCTTTCACTATTGGAAAGCTGAAACTTCAGTGAGAGATAAAGGCTATGTACCACGGGTGTAAAGACGTAGAGAGATAAAGCTTTTATGCGAAATAATGATATCATGGTTTTTTCACGCTTTTTAACCGACTTCAAAAAAGGGGTACGTTGGAGGTAATCTCTGCTTTACTGTATCGGATTTTAAAACTCTCTTATCAATAGATAGTCACGTTATTTGTTTGTATCGGGGGGTAAAGCAATACTTAGTCTGGCCATAAATACTGTTACACTTAATTATAAAAAAATATTACATTTGAATTTCGAATCTGTCAT
>NW_024045138.1:250718-266110 GCF_012273895.1 Zerene cesonia | reverse complement strand
GTAATAAATGTTATTTGCAGTTAACAATTTTCTTTTTTCTTTATTACAATATTTATGGCAAGACTAGGTATAAAATATTTGTTGTATCAACACTCAGCCTGAGTTGTCACGGGAAGATCGGTGGGTATACTATTTTCGGTAGCTTCTTAGATCTGTAGTTTCTTAAAAAATCGCATTGAATCTGTTGCAGTAGTTTAGTATGCAGACACGAATATAATTTTTATGGCTTCTCTCGTTATAATAGCACTGGTTGTAGAAGCATCGTCTTAAATTCTTTAGACACAGCACTTTTTTAATATTATCCACTTTTTATATTCTCTTTAGAATATCCAGCTCTTCTTGGCTATCCTAAAATGGATATTAAATTGACCGTGACCCTTAAAGGGCACGGGGAAGTTGGGTTATTGTCTCGAACCTTTAATCAATCCATACGCGAACCGTTATTAACAACAAGTCAAACTTGAAGTTTCCTTAATAAACAAATTACGGACTGATATGGAGTTCATGCGTTAAAATTTACGATTAACTTTATTTATTTACCACGAATTACAATTTAAAAATAAACAAAGAATATAATACAGAGCCAAAAGGGCTGCCATATCGCTACTAAGCGATTTCAGCTAGGCCAACCCATGGGTAGGACTTTTAATTATGCAAAAGAAAAGAAGGGTGGTGGTACCGTATTTCATGCTTTGCTTCATTGCTATGTTTTTTCAATTTCATCAAAATCCGTTAATTAGTTTCAGCGTGTTTGACGATCAAACATACAAACAAACAAACTTTCACACTTATGATATTAGGTGTGATAACGACATCGTGTGGTAGTCGAGCACGCTTCGGCACGAATTGGGCCATCTCGCACCGGGGAAGTACCACAGCCCACAGAGGACCGGCGTAAATAGCATACTGCTGTGTTTCGTTCGGTGAGTGAGAGAGCCGGAGGCCCATATCCTTTTCCTTGCCCTTCCCAGTCCTTTCCTTTATTCCTATCGCGAATCCTTTCCTAATCCCTTCCCGATCGGCAATCCATTAGTAGAGGCGTAAAGTCTGCAATGGACCTTATGCCTCTCCAAATGTTCATGGGCGGTGGTAGCGCTTACCATCAGGCAGGCAATGGAACTGGTGGGCAGTTCCATTGCCGACTGTAACGTAAAAAAACAGTCATTACGTTTCACTACAATTTAGCACTCAACGCAGGTGGATATAAAGGCATTCATTCAGTATGGAATTACGTAACAAAATTCACATGGAGCGAGTTAGCGTTCGTTTATTACCATTATGTAAGAACTGCCTGCGCATTTATTACGATTCATTGAGAACGGCTTCGAGGGAACGTTTGAGGCCCCGAAACTTTGTATCCAATTATTTATTCCTCATGCAGGTTTTGTTCGCGGCTTCACACACGTTATATTAGGAGTAGATAGATGTTTTTATATGTATTAACCTTCCTCTTGAATCACTCTATTTATTAAAACAACCGAGTCAAAATCCGTTGCGTAGTTTTAAAGATTTAAGCATACATAGGGACATAGCGACAGAGAAAGCGACTTTGTTTTATACTATATAGTGATTTATAACTAGTTTTGGGTTCCGTAAAAGGACGAAGGGCCCTTTACGGATATACATACCTAATACAGAAATATAAACGAGACTTCGCTGTACGTGTGTGTGTCTGTCCGTTCTTCACCAGACTGTATCTCATGAACCGTGATTGTGAGACAGTTGAAATTTTCAGAGATGTATGTTTGTTGTCGCTATGACAACAAATAATAAAATAGTTTGTATTCACATTTTAATTTGATTTCATTCTAACTATTTGAAGGCGACTACAGTTAATTTTTCGTTAACTCAGTTATTACAATATGCGTATATTCTTAAATGAAAATATCATTAATTATGTCTTGAGTAATTAAGACAGCAGGCTTTGTTGGTGAATTTATATTAACCGATTTGGTTAAAAAATCCATATTAGTTAGGGCTCCGTAAGTTTAAGGCCCTGTTAGCTTATTCCCGAAACAGTATTGTAACCGTGAGTCCGTGTAGCTTATAATGTGATTTTAGGTCATAAAAAATGCAAGTTAGGTCAGGCAAGCCGGGGTAAATGGCCTAGATCGCCTGAAATGCTTATTTAAAGGTATTTTTTCGTATTCAATTAATGCTAATTTATGAATAAACGTCAGATTGAATGGGCTCGTTAATTTTGAGACGTCTGGAATATACTTTTTGATTTTTAAGGGACTAGTTAGTTTTCCGGTTTCGCCCGCATAAAAATACCTTTTTTTATAATAATTTATATGGTACATGTTACCTGGCTGGTAAGGGCGTCGGAAAGGAAAAAAAAGTGGAATTTAAACTTTATTTATAAGAATTTAAGATATTTCTTTCCATAATAAACTTGTGCCTCAGCAATTTATCAGCCAGTAACATTAAATATTATTTTAACCATAATATTTGATACCAACTTCGTATAAAAACGAAATTACAGAAACAAATTGCATTCGGTACAGCTTTGAAGCATATTAAAAAACTAAAATTATTCTACTGAGTTCCCGAATGAGACAACTATTTTATAAAACTTAGCATGTGTCATATAAACCACACTCCACATTAACATAGATAAATAGTAGAGTGTACTAAAGTCCCCATCCATATTTATATTTCCTCACAACGTCCATTCAACTAAATCATATTTCGCCAAATTACGTCCGCATAACTAAAGGCATCCCATTAAGATATTCATAACGCGGGTGAGTGGAAAAACAACCGAGTTCAAAGAGTTTCTGTCAAGCAAATCACATTAAGCGACTCCTTTGAGAACTGGCTTATTACATATCATCTATAACCGGACCACTTGTAATCTTCCAATTTTTATATTCTGTACGTACATTGGCAGCATTGTATGAATTTTTGAGCGCCTGTGGGAATTGTATCGGCATAGACGCGATGTGTCAGATTTACTCAAATAATTCGGCAGGCGCGAGGATTATGGTTATATAGTGCTATTTGCCGTCATATATTATGTAGTTTATTTCCATAAGCTATTTATATGACTGGCAGTGTTTCTTATTTCTTGTCATTTCGTTGACAGTTTCTTGTAAGCTCTCATCTAGATTCTTCGGAAACATAAAATTGCGAATTGTTTAAGCCCTATGAAATAAGGTATGTCATCATATATAAATTGAATGAATCTGTTTTTTTTTATAAACAATTGCAAATAAGAGCAATATTTCATTAATTCAATTATAATTCAATTAGAGTCATTGAAAATTAAATGTGTATTTATTTACATCACTTGACGAGGATGGCATCGTTTATTTTTATAATAACTATTGCTGTATTCTAGATAGGCGGAAATACCTGTTTCTTGAACTCTGTGAAATTCAGCTATGGAATTAAGCAGAATAAAGTCTGTTACATTTCCACTGTAATGTTTTACTTACAATAATAATAAATGAATCATAAAAATAAGTTCACCCAGACATAAGTTCTAAGGTAACATGATATAGCATCTCGTTCCTTGGGGAAATCCGTAATAATTATAATGCGCATTTAAATTACTCCGAATTTTATTAATTTCAATAGATGGCGTCATATTAAAAATTTGACAATTATGACAACTGCCAATTTTTACACGCTTTTTATTAGCTTCACCTGTATGTTTGTATGTTTTTTGTAACCGACTTCTTTGGGCGCGATTTTGACCCACTTTATACGGCCAGATTTCGTTCTAACTTTGTAGATTTATTGATATGACCGATGACAATACACTAATTTGATAGTATAATTCCATTTTTCAATTTGCAAAATATGATAAAAGCGTGTTTTTTAGTTTTTTTTAAACTATTATAATATATTATATTTGACCAAGATAGCGATTAGCGAAGTCTAGAAATTGTAAATAATAGTTTGTGGGATTGTGCAGCTCAAAAATATATTTTTGATAGTGTTTCTTAAAAAAGTTAAATGATTTTACGCGAGATTTATGGATAAAGTTTTGTTTTAAATGGCAAATCAAATGAATCCGAGAAGTGTTGAATTTGTAAAGAGTTATTCATTAGTTAAATTACTTGTACAATAAATAAAATGTTTATAAAGCGAATTAACTAAGAGAAACTCCGGATAGGTTGCCATAGCAACCAAGTACGTCTTTATTTTCCTTCTTCCATATTCTTTTACTAATAAAATAATTGTTCAGATCTATGGCGATATTAAATGATGTTTTAATTGTTTATGTTTAATATTGTATTGAGGAAAAGAAATCATTTGGTCGGCGATCGTATATCAATAAATCATGAAGATTTATATTTATATATTATTATATGTCATTGCCGATTATGGAGCTGGTGGGTCGCCTGATGGTAAGCGCTACCACTAGACATTTGGAGAGGCGAAGTCGATTGCAAACCTTACGCCACTACAAATGGATTGCCGGCTTCAAATTGGAAAGGGAATTAAAAAAGAATTGACGAGAGGAATAAAGGAAAGGACCGCCTGTTGTCATCTTCATACTGCTGATTTTATTTATTTCCTGTTTGTACTCTTTTTAAAAAGGTGCACAATAAAGTTTTTGATTGATTGATTGATTGAAAGGACTTGGAGGGGTAGGGAAAAGGTTTTGAGTCTTCCAATCACTGTACGAAACACAGCAGTATGCTATTTCACGCCGGTCTTCTGTGGGGGTGTGGTACTTCCCCGGTGCGAACTGGTCCAATTCGTGCCGAAGCGTGCTCGACTATCACTGACATCTATAACAATTCGCAAAATGAATACTTTTGTATTATAAAATACTATAGTAAAAACACATTGCCGGTCAAAACTCTTTTAACTGATTTAACCACATTTGACTGCAAAAATCAGTTAAAAAAACACCATTCGGTGTTTTCTCCGCATAGCTCCCAAATTTAATCGTAATCGGTTCAGTGGTTTAGGCGTGAAAAAGAGACAGACACATCAGTTACTTTAGCATTTATATTGGTTCTTGTAATACCAGCAGGAATTGTGTGTACAACTAACACGGAACATATAAATCTGTTATACCTTGCACCTGCAATTACACACAACGTAACGTGTGTAGGGGGGGAGGGGGGGATGGTCTATAAATGAAAATCTAGCGCTAAGAGAGATTAACTGCGGTCGTTTATTTTCGCAGCAGCTTTGTTAACTATATCTGATAGGATAAAAATGGTTTAATGGGTTTTTAAAAGGATTTATTATTGGCTTTGTGTTGTTAATGTGTGAAATAAAATATGATATATTTTTACCGAATTTCCCAAAATCGAAGAAGGTTTGCAATTCGTCTATATTTTTATGTTTGTTACATGAGAACTTTCGGCTGGGTGAACCGATTTTGAATTTTTTTTTATTTGGAAGCTGATACATAACATTCTATTTATTCTCATCTCTAGTTATTGCACGCTCGTCCGGTCTGGAATTCCCGACATTTCGCTTATAAAACCCAGGTGCAAACTACTAAGCCACTGCTCAATTAATAGACAGTCAATTCACTTTACTCTCTAAGAATATAACACATAAAATAACAATTGGGAGTGTCGATAGAATTATCTCTGAACGTATACGTAAGTTACATTTCGAAGTAAGCGAAACAAAGAAAAACAAAAGAATATTTGTTTATGAGAGTACATCTGGCGATAACAGGCGAATATACGTCAATCATCTTTAATATTTTTCCCACCCAAAACAGTGTTATAAAATTATTCATTAAATTTGACATTAAGATCAGGCTGGGTAATGTCGTCAAGGGCTACTGTAAATAATATATTATATTTCTTTCTCCATTTTTCCAATAAAATATGATCGGTAACTTGGAACTGATATTGGTCTATCAACATAATATAAAGTCCTAATCTCATTAGTTTTCACGTCATTGATACGTATAAGTACAAACATACAAATGGAAAAAAGCTATACATTGTTTTGGGGTCTTAGTGGATATTACACTATCATTTATATTGGATCATATAAGGGATCCTAATATGTATTTTAATTGATAATTTAATTTAATGAATCAATAAATTACATCTCTATATTACATCGCACTAATAGTATAAATTTGATGGTTTCTTTGTTTGGATGTTTGTCCGTCAATCATGCTAAAACTACAGAACGAATTTTGATGAAATCAGTATACAGACAGGGTATGAGCTGACTTGGGTGATAGGATACTTTTAATCCCAATTAAATGCTACCTTAAGATAATACAGGAATCAGGATATCCGGGCGGAGCCGGCACAGGCGTCTAGTTAAAAAAATAATAATAATAATAAAAATTTTATTTTCACCAAAAAGGATACATACATATATATAAGTAGCTTAAAAATAAATGAATTATATAATGCAAAATTCTAGTTGTGCAATAAAATTGACTCATAGATCTATGTTCCAAGAAAAATGATACTGTAATATCCATCTAAAAACATTGTCTTTGAAAAAAACATTTAATGTACGGAAATAGTCTAGTTACTGTTTTATTAAAGAACCAATATAGTAGTGTAAATTAAACGGCTACCAACTTATCTCTCACATAAAGGGTTCCGTCGTCCCTTCAGTGTAACGTTTAGTTCTTAGAATAATATTCCAGGTATCACTTTTAACAGCTTACGGCATATTTAACAATTAAAATTAATAAATATAGCAACACTTGAAACAATGACTTTTGAATATTTTTAGTTAATTGTTTCGCCATTTTAAAGATAATCTGTTGAAACTGTGCATAGAATTTGTTGCGGGTTTGATGCTGAAATTTTTTATCTAAAGCTAGCTATCCACCCGCGGTTTTGCCCGCGTAGTCGCAGGTAAGATAGGCCCAAGGTTTTCCTCACATGTTCCCGTCATCGTGGGATTTCCGGGATAAAAACGTTCCTATGTCCGTCTCCTGGTTCTAAGCTACCTCTGCACAGATTTTCAGCCAAATCGGTTAATACGTTCTTGAGTTATAAATAGTGTGACTAACACCACTTTCTTTTATATGTATCAATACAGAATACTAGCTTTTTGCCCGCGGCTTCGCCCGCGTAGAATTCGCTTATATCGCGCGACATGGTAAGAAGTATTTTCTTCGCATTAAAAAGTATGGTTTGTTCTTTCCCACGTTTAGCTCCATCATCATACCAAGTTTCATCAAAATTGGTTTGACAACAACGAACTTTCATACAAACTTTCATCCCCTCTTTCAACCCTTTTACCCTTCTTTCGCGATAAAAAGTAGCCTATGTCCTTTCCCAAGTTCAGTTCTATCTTCATAACAAATTTTATCAAAATCGCTTCAGTAGTTTAGGCGTGAAAGCGTAACAGACAAACAGACAGTTACTTTCGCATTTATAATATCAGTAGGAATAAATATATTGAACTACAGTTCAATGAAATATAATTCAATATGAGAATATTATTGATATTCAATACCACACAGTAAGCGGCCATTTTGTTAACGTGCCAAACACGATTGCCAGCAGCCATTTATTGTGGAGTAACTATATTTTCGATGCGATCGAATGGCTTAAAATTATGTTTACTAGTTGGACCTTAAAGTACCCGGATAAGTAGCTAAACGGATAAATGAGCTACTCCTGGCTCTTTCAAGTAAAGTTATAAATGCGAAAGTAGCTCCGTCTCTTCTTCACGTCTAAACCACTGAATCGATTAGGATAAAATCCGGTACGGATTTAGTTTGCGACCTGAGACACGGTATAAGTTTTTATGCCTTTACATTCGCAATGGCAGTGCCTCTGCGAAAATGCTGTCAGATTTTAAGAGGAAAGGGATAAGAAAAGGATTGACGAATGTGGATTGGTCGAGTGGAAAGATTGAGGAAAAGAAAACGAGCCTCCAGCTCCCCCACTCACCGTAACACAATAGCATATTATTATTTACGGTCTTCTGTGGGGGTATGGTACTTCCTGAGTGCGAGCTGGCCCAATTCGTGCTGAAGCGTGCTCGACTCGTACAATTGATGTTTTTAGGCTATGCCTAAATAGCCACGTTATAATCAACATTTCAAACAATGTTTCAATATTAATAAAATAGAAAAAACCTAGCACATTTCCACAATTATACCTACTAGATATATGATATTTACATTTATTTATAGCTTCACTTGTCATTCACATGGCGTCATGTTTTGACGTGTCGTTTGAAAACTTTCGTTTTATGAATATTGTTTTTGTAACACCTGAGGGCAGGTCGGATTTATAAAAACATTCAACACATAACGTTATTGAAATTTTTAATAAAAATATTTTGTTATTCCAAGAAAATATGGTGTAGTTAGAGCAGCGAAGGTATTGAGGGGTTCCGTGTGAAAAAAGTTAAGGTAAAAACTGTTTGCGTTATTAATGATTGGTTTTTGAACGAAAAAATTGCCTAAATGTTCAATTGAATGTACGTGCCTGAAGAGACGTTCTATAATTATAAGACAGGCTTCGTTCAATACTTTCTTAATTTACTATGTAGGTTACACAATGCGGATATGATACTTCTAGTGAACTAGCTGCACGCCCCGGCTCCGCCCGGGTTGTCATTTATCGTAATTAAAATTATTTAAACTATCCTATCTCTCAAGTTGGATCGAACTGCACATGGTGTGTGAATTTTATTATAATCGGTTAAGTGGTTTAGGAGTCCATTGAGGATAAACATTGTGACACGAGATTTATATATATTAAGATTAAAAAAATGTTGGACAAAGCAAGCATGTTATTTACGTATGACGTTTGATGAGTGAAAGTTTAAAAATTATTTTCCAGTAACAATGTTTGATAAATATATAGATATTTCTCGAAATTGATTTGAAAGTCAGAATTCATTTTATTCCGCAGCTACATATGAAAGCATTTTTTTTTCAATCTCAAATTACAAAAGTTGCGTAACTTGATCAGTTTTATTTCTTCTCAAGCAAAAACCAATGAACCCTTCCTACACGTACAAAAACATCCATTATCGACGACATTTTTCCATACAATTTACAAGTATTCACATATTGTCGTGTTTATAAAGAAACAAACATTATATACATTGGGATACCTTAAATGCTCTTATCAAATTGGTTAAATATATTTTCTGATATCGGTTTCGAATTTAGTTAAAATAAAATAGTTAAGAACTGCTAAATCGTTATTAAATAATTATATAGCTTTAGAAATTAAAGACTTATACGGATTTTAAACGCAATTTACAGCGAGCGTGGTCATGTGGAGACTCTCTAAAGTGTTTGCAACGTCGGGTTAATAATATAATGAATAAATCGCGTTTAAAATCCGTTTAAAAGTCTTTAATTTCTAGATGTATAATACTCGCGTAAAATCAAACACAAGAAAATATTTATGTACCTTTTATTTGTTAAGGTTAGTGGGCGATACCCTGTTTACAAGTATTATTATTACGAAGATGTGTTTGTCTGTCTTTCTATAACCTAGTAACTGAGGGATTTGATTGTACGATTTTTGCCTAGATCTAGTTAGAGGCTTGAGAGTGATATAGAATATGTATTACCGAGGTGAAACATCCCATTCCTATGGGAATTTCCTCTGAAGACTATATGTATACCGAATTCCTCCTGAAATTAGTATATATAAATAATAAATTGCGTGAGAAAGTATAAAATCTTCTCACAAACTGTCAGATTTATTATAGTTAGAGCTGGAATTGATACATTCTTAAAAATTCAAAAACGTTAATACCAAAATAGTGTATATCGACCCACAATCTCGCATGTCCTAAAAGGTGGAAAAACTCCATACATATTTTAGTATCAGCTTTCTCTAACGTGAAAGGTTGTTTTCAGATAAGTGCCTTCATTGACCAAGACTTGCGGTTAGCTTTGTTTACGTTATCTGTGAAATTTAATGCTAATAATATGTATGTAGATAGCATTATGAGTTCTTATTGTGAACTAGAACAATGCTTATATTAAAGAATTTTAGCGTATGTGAGTACGTACTTTGAATAAATTTTTCAAATCGGTCCAGTGGTTCCTGAGATTGATGTGTTCAAATATACAAAATTTTCGGATTTATGTTTATAGTGTAGATAGTATAGTTGTAAGCATAAATCAATATTCAATCAGTATCCCATGTTCGGTCCCACAGGAGGGACACAGGCCTCCTGAGGGTTCAGGACATCCACCACACTGGACAAATGCGGGCAATGTATAAAATATATATAACTATATAAAGAATATATACAGAAATATATATACATACAAATACAGAAAAGAAAATAGGAAAGAAATATAAGCGATCCTTGCCATGCAACATTTGTATCGGACCGTTTAATAAATTAGCATTAGAATGAATGTATTTCATCTGAAGGCAAACGGTTTCAATACCAAAAGAGTTATAAACACTCAAATTAATAGCCCTTTCTAAGGAAATGAATTATTAAGACTGTAATGGGCGGCGTGATTGTGTCTGATGATCCCTTTGATGTTAGACTCTAGCCTGGTAACTTCACTTAATCAGAAATTTAAAATAATACCACTGATATTTTGTAGTCTGTGTTCGGTCAGGGAACCGAATCGAACTAGAAAATTTTCTTATATAGGTAATGTTTACAAAATTAAGTGTTTAAAACGACTTCAAGAGAGGAGGTTATATTTTGCGGCTTTTTTTACTGGGTTATTCGATTTCTTGATACTATTTGGTGCGTCTCATACGTTGGTTAAATTTGGTCTTGTTCAGACAATGCGAAGGTTGTTTAGTTCTTGTTAATTATAATAATTTTATTATCCTACTATCCTACTAATATTATAAATGCGAAAGTTTGTAAGGATGTGTGTGTGTGTTTGTAGCTCTTTCACGCAAAACCTGCCGAACCGATTGCAATGAAATTTGGTACATAGACAGCTGGACAACTGGAATTAAATATAGGCAATTTTTTATCCCGATATTCCTACGGGATACGGACTTACGCGGTTGAAACCGCGGTGCGCAGCTAGTATTTTTATAGAATTGTCCCATGGTGCGAAAAAATCAACGACAAAATGGCGGATTAATATTTTTTTCACAACTCTCTGGATATGTAATAATCGCACTAATAGAACTATCACACTAATATAATAAGTGTGAAAGTTTGTTTGTTGGGATGTTTGTCCGTCAATAACGCTCAAACCATTGAACGGATTTTGATGAATTTTGGCATACAGACAGGGTATGAGCTGACTTAGATGATAGGATACTCTTTATATCAATTAAATTCTCCCTTGACATAAAACAGGATTCTTGATATCCGGGCGGAGCCGAGACGAGCGTCTTAAAATTGAAAGGGCTTGACTAGTAGAATACTTTTTTTTGACGAGGAGGAAATCTTCCAAAGATACTCTAGCTAGCTCTACCCTTACTCTAGCTTTGGGGGAAAAGTAGAGCATGTGGGATTTCTATCCACTAAAACCTTCTCGGCGGCCTAACTCAAAGCATAATAGCAGGGGTCCTGGGATCTCCTATGGAACGCACCAGGATTTACTAGTAGAATACTACACGCTATGATATATTTCAAATCAAAATGACTGCAAACGAAAGAAAACGTGCCCAACACATCATACATGTATCTCAGCGCACAACAAACGGTCGAGGTAATACCTTCACTGTTCACAATACGACCCTCGCTAGAAAATCGAATAAAAAATCCTCTCCAATAAGTCAATATTAAACCGTTCATTTATTTTAGCTTCCGATATTTCCGAACGCTAACATCCTGCGTTATATATGGCCGCTGGGGTGTGATTAGTCCGCGCTGATCGCGTAAAGTACGGGGAGTAAAAAATTATGGGACTTTTAGCACTAAACGCCCGTTTAGTGCCCAGTTACGGGGTATTATGGTTTCCTTATATGATACATATGGAGATACAGAGGATATGATGGTGAGGACATATTTTTTCACCTTTTTTATAGATACATCTAGCTGCTCCCGCGGTTTCACCCGCGTAATTCTGTATCGCGTAGGAATATCGGGATAAAAAGTGTTGTATAGATAGAATGTGCCCATGTGTCCAGTTGTTCAGCTATCTACGTACCAAATTGCATTAGTTCAACAGTTTTTGCGTGAAAGAGTAACAAATATACATACACATACACATACACATACATCCATCCTCACAAACTTTTGCATTTATATAGGACTAGCTGCGCCCCGCGGTTTCACCCGCGTAAGTCCGCGTCCAAAGTTGCCTATATGATATTGCAGATGTCCAGCTGTCTACGTACTAAATTTCATTGCAATCGGTTCAGTAGTTTTTGCGTGAAAAAGCAACAAACACACACACATCCTTACAAACTTTCGCATTTATAATATTAGTAGGATTAAGTAGGAAGTAGGATTCTTGCCAAAGAACATCGATACAAGAAGAGACAGCAACTTTTATTAATGGTAGTAGATAAAACCTAACCTCCTTACATCACAGGTAGTAATTTACTACATACCTATCTATTAACTACTTGGCATGGTTGGCACCAACTTCAAATATATCAGTGAGTAGCGCTTATAGTATTTATATTAATTTATTTATCGGTTTTGAATGTTTTTTGTCGGTTCAATTTTTGTTAAATAAATATTTTATTAGTAAAGCATTGCTTTATGATGCTTTTATTACCGGTCTATAGTATAGTTAATCAGTTATAAACGCTTCTAAGAAAAATATTTCTTTTCATTAATAAATTCATAATATTTTCATTGTGTGGTTTAAAATGACATAATATAATTCATAAGCAATATTGTGTTTATTTGTTTTTGGTTCTTTGCCATTTTGTTTTGTTCTATTTTACAATGTATTCATTATAGTAGGGGAGCCCAAGAGGGGATTTTGGGATGTACTCGAGCGCGTCAGATTATTATAAGGGAAGATACCTTACCTATTACTAAGTACCTCCAGAAAGTATGAGCAGTTGATATTGGTGGGTGCGCTCACAGGAGCCGCAGGAAGTTAAAAAATATCGATAATTCTCTAAGGTTACGTTTAAATTGTCAGATTAGCGAAATTTGGATTTTTTATGTTGTAAATAACCCGTAATATCTTTATCTGACGCGCTCGAGTCATATTTTCTTATATTTTACCTTTTATTTGTAGCTACGAAATTACCACATAAATCGTAAGAATAAGTTATATTTTAATTCAGTGATATGCCAGAGCATTCAAAATATCAAAATCTAACGTGCTTGAGTATTTCCACAGCCCCGTTTTTCTTTTATAATTAAAAAAAAAAATCAAAAACCTTTTCGCATCGCTAAAATTGAAAACACTATAGGAATTTTTTTCTTGCTATCGCATAATCTGCGAATTCCAATAGGTTTCTGAAACGCTCGAGTAAATACACATTTAGCATCTTGGGCTCCCCTACTATTATTATTTCATTCTTTATCGTTCTTTCATCATATAGACAATAGAACCTTGTCAGAACATGACGCATGACCTTGTCATGAGCATTTGACCTTCAGGTCGTATCTCATTTAATTGTATCAATCACAGCTTTCCAAAATATACCTATATGAATCGTTATAAATTGATAGTAGATGCTAGAGGACCTTTGCTAGAGTAAAGCTCGTCTTTAGGGTTGATAAAAAATGCATCAGTTCGCTACAGTTTTCACAAAGGTAAGCAGTATTCTGTAGCGATATGAGTTAGGTATTTGAGATCCGGTCCAGACAAGTGATTGAAAAACATTTTCAACATAATAGAGGTTAAATGTGTGGAGAAATTTAGTGTTTTGCCTATCAATGGTTAAGTCATGGTATGGCATGGTACTACAGAGTTTCTTACAAGCTCTTCTCTGTAGAAACTGCTTTCCGAACCGGTGGTAAATGTTAAAACTGTGTTATGACGATTCAAAAGTGCTTCTATATAGTGAAATTGTTCTAAGTGAATTGTGTTTTAGTTTAAGTTTTATTTTATACAAAAATATGAAATATTTTTAATTGAAAGTAACTTTGTATCTTCACGCGTAAACCACTGAACCGATTTAGATGAAAGGTTCGAACTGGACAAATGATAGCTAGTTATTGTAATGGAATCGGGGGTTATGCGGGAATAACTACGAACTACTTTTTCTTTACATATACGCGAGGACGCGGGTAAAAACCTGCTAAAATCATGCGAAAGTCTGTTTGATTCTCTCTCTTAGTCGATACAATATTGATTTTATGATGACTTTTTGTCTGTAGATGGTTAAGAGGTCAGAGATAGAAGTGACAAAGGCTAATTTATACAGCAGTAAAACATCTCATGGAATGGGAATTTTCTTTGATTAAATACGCAGGCGAAGGCGAGGGAAGACCACATTCATTTAATCACAAATTGGGCTTTGATTGGTGAATCAATTGCGAAGTCTATTTTAATAAATATTGTATCAATTCATGCATCAAGATTTTCCGCTTGATACATGAATAGATTTTTTGTAGTTCCCCTATTTACATTTTTTGTATGAACGTTTAATATTGTAGCGAAGCGATATGAATCGATTAAATTTAAATCCTATTTTGTATGCATGGAGTACCGGTGAAGGAAAACATCGTGAGGAAACCGTATGTCCAAGAATTAAAAGTTCGACGACATGTGACATCTGCCAACCCGCACTTGGCCAGCGTGGTGGATTATGGCCTGAACCCTCATAGGAGGCCTCGTCCCAGCAATGGGAACATGTATGGGCTGATGATGATGATTGTATGCATTATAAATCAACATTATTCATAATGCATAGAATAGAGGATTGACTTTCTTTTAAAAATACGTAAAACTATACATGATACAGTTATATGATAGTTACATTTCATTTGGCCCTTAAAGAAAGAGACCGTATATTAAATAAAGACCGTATTAAGTAAAGGATCGGTAAAGCATTTTCATCAGATAATGAGCTAGGGTTAATAGGAGGCGGTGGTGACTTAGCGTATTTGGATGGGTGACCGCCTGGGAACACTGCATGATGTTGGCGTAGTCGCTGACGGCTAATAACCAGCTCCCGTTGCCCCTCCACTGAAGCTCGGCTCGACGGAACACAGTAGAGTTTTAGTCGGTAGGAATCCGACATAATCCATGGCTAATATCCCCGGGGACGTAGGTATCTATGCAAGATATTCCTACTAAACAAAACTAGGTGGACCAACTGTATTTTTAAGGTTCTGTCCCCAAGTTCCGCATGTCTGTCCGTCTGACTCTAGGTTGTATCTTAGCCGTAATAGTTAAACAATTTATGTCATCCGAGATTATGTGTTTTTGTTGCCGTTATATCAACAAATAGTAAAAAAATAGTTTAAAATCAATGTTTAGCTACGCTGGGCACGGTCGTAGATAGGATGAAAATTTTTTATTTATTTATTTATTTATTTATTCTTTATTGCACACACTTACAAAATATAAAAAAAAAGAAATAAAATTTATCAAAAACTGGTAT
>NW_024045138.1:222345-249718 GCF_012273895.1 Zerene cesonia | reverse complement strand
CCCATGACAAAATCTCATCAAAAGTTATCCCAAGATTTTTAACTTCTGATCTATATGGAATGACAATTCCGTCCATTTTTTAGCAAATATTCCTCAGATTATTTGTACGGAACCCTTAGTCTCTCAAGTACGATTCGCGCTTGCAATGTTTTGCAACAAAATACGAATGAATATAGACTTCCCTACAAATAAAACTCACATAGTCTAGTCATAAACAAAATGAACAATGAAACAGTTGCGAAATTGGGAAATGTATTTGCCATAAGAGAACGAGATGGGGCTTAATTAATAAGACATTTATAAAGATTACTTTAAGCACATCAATGAATATATTTTGGCGGGAAAACAATACACGTGCATCTGGCAATACTAGCAAAATGGCAATATTTCAAAGTAAAACCATCGAACGATATTAAACCATCAATAAAGGCATTTATAAGTAATAAAGCGCTATAAAGTAACAATAAATATTAAAGGATGAGAAAACGCACATCAAATATAAATTATAACTCCACATAAACCTGCTGGATACTCGAATTTTACCAGCCCTGGATGGGTGTAGGTCATAGAAGTTAGCGATTTGAAATAAATTTAATTGTCTTCAACTTTTAGGAAAAGACAATTAACTGTTGAATTACTGTGGGTGGATTTTTGTGATATTTAAACACAATTGTGTTTCGCACTATGAAACAAATTAAAATAAAACAATCAAATAGCAAAAAATAATAAACAATCTATAATCAATAATAATTATAGCATGAAATTGAAGGATTTGTTTGTTTTTCATTTATTTGATCATGCATATGCCGATATCAAAAGTTCTATCTATTACATAAGTACGTTATACCCAAATACCTGTACTATAGAAATTGGACTGTTCCTGAGGCACATGAAACCGAAAGAGTAGAAGAAATTCGATTTCTAAGCCACGGGTGACCGAAAGGCTAGGCGATACTACGGTTCTGCGAAACGGGCTCGAATCCCGCCTTGTGATCAAAATGTTTCTATCCTTTAAATATTTCTCATAATATAAAACCATTTCATAATACAGTTCACCACTAGTTCGAAGGTCAGGGTCTGCATCATTTTGTACTACTGTTTCTGTAATAAATAAATAAATAAATAAAATAAATAAATAATCTACTCACCCAGTAAATTAAGTGGCAACGAATACAAATACAGTTGAAAGGACAGCTTCCGCCTATTTGAAGTCGGTTGAAAAATAAAAATTCAATCGCTCACACCATTGGCCATACGTAAAAAATAAATAATTGCCAGCGGTCGGAGAGCAGTACTTTTATCTTTCCCCGCGTTACGTATTTGGCTGTTTTGGTATCGCGCGATTTCCAGCCTTTTATCTGCGCCCGAAATGTCTCCTGCTAATGAAATAGTGTTCACTGATTTTATAAAATGTATTTTTGTGTTAAAATAAATCCTATTATATTAATATTATAAATGCGAAAGTTTGTAAGGATGTGTGTGCGTTTGTTGGTCTTTCACGCAAAAACTACGGAATCGATTGCAATGAAATTTGGTACGTAGATAGTTGGACAACTGGAATAACATATAGGCATAATTTTATCCCGATATTCGTACGGGATACGGACTTACGTGAGTGAAACCGCGGGGCGCAGCTGCAGCAACACAGGATATAAACATAAATAAGTTAGTAAAATCTTCATTTTGCCGTAACATTATACCTAATATAACTATATAAACTGCGTCTTAAACTAGAAAAGCTCTGCATCTCAAGAGCCAACGAAAGAATGAACCAACAAGAGAATACTGGGTTTAGAATCTTGTTTGAAAACTTAAAGATTAATGATTATTTGATAATAGTATATAGTATTAATTATAACACTTCTTTTCATCGTTTTAACATTGAAATTTATATGAGACTAGCTGCGCCCCGCGGTTTCACCCGCGTAAGACCGTATCCCGTAGGAATATCGGGATGAAAAGTTGCCTATATGTTATTCCAGTTGTCCAGCTGTCTACGTACCAAATTTCATTGCAATCGGTTCAGTAGTTTTTGCGTGAAAGGGCAACAAACAACATCCTTACAAACTTTCGCATTTATAATATTTGTAGGATTTTCGGGTGAAACGGAAAAATGTTATTTGAAATTGTTAATCTGGCTAAAATGGTATCATATAAGCTACTCCTGCATTGTTAGTGTTCATGATGTCACCATGCCTCCTCATTTTGGTGGACTGTCCCATTTTATAATTAACGTTACAGACACATAACATGATACTATTGCACTGTCCAATTTAGAATAAAATTGGTGTGTTGAATTTCATGCTTAATATTTTTATTGCAAAAAGTGATTTCATTTAAATACATCATGCGTCACGCTTTCAAAATAAAATTCTTTAAATCAACTAGCTGCGCCCTGCGGTTTCACCAGCGTAAGTCCGTATTTCGTAGGAATATCGGGACAAAAAGTTGCTTATATGTTATTCCAGTTGTCTAGATGTCTACGTACCAAATTTCATTGCAATCAGTTCAGTAGTTTTTGCGTGAAAACGTAACAAACACACACACATCCTTACAAACTTTCGCATTTATAGTATTAGTAGAATAATAGATTATAATCAAAGCTAAATTTATGATATAATGTACTACTATAAATCTATTTATTCTCTTCAAAAATTATAAAAGATTTTCTAATTTAAAATTATCCCATTTTGAGGTACGCAAGTATGGTCACCCAGTGCTATAACCAAGCAGAGTTAGGAAAGCTAACATATAGTCAAGTGGCAAACTGTATGCACTTTTATCCATTACCTGATATCCTGAAAGCTTTTCATCTTTATTTTGCAATCGATTTGATAGTTGCTTTTATTTGACTAGTTTTTTCCTTTCGCTCTGCTTAACTTAGCTTAATTGGTTGAGTGGTAGCTCAGTGGTAAGGCCTTGGACTTAAAGCGGAAAGTCGGGGTTTCGAGACTGCAAGAAATAAATAGATTCAATTTATCTGCACACGATCATTATTACAGCTCGTAACGGTGAAGGAAAACATCGTGAGGATGATGAGTCCAAGAATCAAAAGTTTGACATGTGACTTCTGCCAACTTGCACTTGACCAGCGTGGTAGTACTTGTACTTATTATCCTGTGGAGCTAAATTAAGCCCTCTGTACTGTGTACGGAGGAATGGGAATTGTGATGAAGATCATATAATTAACTAATTATGATTTTTGTATCACTGTCGAATAGGTAAGCTTTTAAATATCTCAGTGGTGGTATAGCTTAACCTGATATTTAAGATATATGATTGTAAAATTTCACAAAAATCCATTAAGTAGATTTTACGTGAAATAGTAATAAACATCCATCCAGCCATAGTTACAAACTTTCGCGTTTATAATATTATTAGAATATTATGTATCGAAAATCGTTATATAGAATACATTTAGGTACACAAACTATATTGTATTAAAATCCGTTTACTTTTTATTATTTTTGTTCGTATAGATGCATGAACTAGACTCAAGGCTAGTGAAGGCGACTTGGCTCAAATTAATCTTCATTTACTTTATATTATTATGTTTGTTAATAAATATTAAAAAAAAAAAAACTCAACAGAACATTATTTCTCTGTAATATTTTTGCAATTATAGGTGGAAATACGCTGCCGGCCCCACAGTCTAACCTTGTAACCACCAGTCCACCGTGAACATAACCAAAATATGTACTAGCAGTTCGCCCCAGCTTCGCTCGTGGTACAGTCTATAGCACGCAGTAAAGCTGCAGCCTTCTAAGGGTAAAATAATTTTTCAAATCGGGCCAGTGGTATTTGAAAACGTTACAAACACACAAAAATACAAAAGTTTCCTCTTCATAATATTTCGTATTAATAATAGTCTAAATTATTGATGCAGGATTGATACAGGACTGTCCTATCTCTGGGTCAGTCTATCGAAAAGAGGTCGGTAAAGTGTCCATCAACCGATTTCAGAAGCTTTCATTTTTTAGTCCGATTGCATGGAATAGATTTTAAATGCTGCCATTCCAAATTTAAAATTACTTTTTTGTGTTAGGGCAATTTGAATGTGAACGTTTAAATATCATACTTCTAGAATCCTCTATGAGAGAAATATCGTTGATATTGTATCATCATCATCATCATCATCATCATCAGCCCATATATGTTCCCACTGCTGGGACACAGGCCTCCTATGAGGGTTCAGGCCATAATCCACCACGCTGGCCAAGTGCGGGTTGGCAGATGTCACATGTCGTCGAACTTTTTGATTCTTGGACATGCCGGTTTCCTCACGATGTTTTCCTTCGCCGTTTTAAGCAGTGGTGATGTTATTCACATGTGCAGATAAATTGAAAAATCAATTTATTCGCTGCACGCTCCGCCCGGTCTCGAACCCCGACTTATCGATTTTGAAGTCCGAGGTTCTCACCACTGAGCCACCACTGCTTTGTATAGGAATCACATAAAAAAAAACAATATAAATAATAAATTGGTCATCCATCCAATTTATGACCGTCTTAATCGTTATTTAACCTCGATTTTTTCTAGTTATAGTGGCAACATACATATGTAATTCAGCTGTCACACAAAATATAATACGACTAATTTATATACAGGACTAATGCTTGCAATAATATATGTCTTCACCGATTGCTACCAAAATTTATATCAGACACAGAGAAAAAACTTACAGTTGTGTTGTTTTATCAGCATATTTGAGATTTTTAGCACATCGAGTATAATTCGTTCCCTTTCCTTATTAATATTATATTAAGGATTTCGCTTATTTCGATTCAGTACTCCCGGCACGTTCATGCTTTTCGTATTGATTAGTACTTTAATGTGAATTTTGCGCAGTCTATGATATAATTTTAGAGTAAACATCTGTAATAATATCTTTTCATTCTGTATTCTGTGGAATCTTCATTTTCACGCGCTTTTATTAGCTTCATCTGTATGTTTGTGTAACCGATTCTTTTATACTCGACTAGATTTTGCCCGCTGCTTCAACTACGTGGTCAAAATATTTATAGTACAATGTTTAATCCCATATTTTATCCCTGTGGGAGTACAATTTTGCAAAATTTCTTAGCGGATGCCTACGTCGTAACATCTATCTGCATGTCAAATTTCAGCCCGATCCGTCCAGTGATCACTAGGTCAGTCAGTCCACGTCATGTTATTATATTAATATTTAGACCAACATTCAACGGACATATATCATTCAAACTTAAAAATAAATGTTTTAAAAAGGCAATCCTACTAATATTATAAATGCGAAAGTTTGTAAGGATGTGTTTGTTACTCTTTCACGCAAACACTTCTCAACCGTTTGCATTGAAATTTGGTACGTAGATAGCTGAACAACTGAAATAACATATAGGCAATTTATCCCGATATTCCTACGGGATATGGACTCACGCGGATGAAACCACGGGGCGCAGCTAGTAATTTTATAAGCTTATCTTATAATCCTAATTAGGTTGGTCAGGATCGGATATTTTCCTACATGTAACCTGTATCAGAATAAGTGAGACAATTTAGTTCTGGCTATCATTTCCCTAATTGATTCATAGCAACCATAGATATTTACAGATATATCCTCCAATCAAAAAGACCGGTTTTATTACAAAATGCCTCTAAAACAAATTCAAAAATATTAGAAATCCACCAGTGTCTCTGGCCAGGCGGTCTCTGCGGCCCAATAAAACTCTCGAATTTTATTGTACCGTCCTTGATCTGTACCGTTAACCTAGCCGGGTTTAGTTGCTTCGTGACCGTACCATATGCATTACGAATTTATAAAATGTATGACGTTTTGACTCTGGGCCTTTTTATGCATACGGAGCGGGTGGAACGTCTGATGGTAAGTGCTACGCGTAAGGTCCTGTGAAAAACTTATACCCTTACCATTGCCGTCTTTAAATGGTGTGGGATAAGAAATGGATTGGCGAGGGTAATAGAATAGAGGAAAGGACTGGAAAGGATCAGGTAAGGGTGCACGAGAAAATAAGACTGATTTATGAGTCGTTTTGAAAATAGATTCAGAATAACCTTGATTTCAGTTTTTAAATTCAATATTGTTGGCAGCACCGAGTGAAGCTACCGAGCCAGGCGGTGGCGCGCGCGTGTCACTTTTGCTCGAGACTTCTAGGCGTGCGCTTGCGTTTAAGAACCGTGCCTTTTGTCATTTACCGTCAGATTAATTGATTATATTAATGAAATGGACATTTGCGTTTAATTTCTAACAATATTTTCAAAAACTGCTCAACTGCACAATCACTTGAAAAATTCGATCTTATCACGTATTATTTATGTAAATCCAAAAGCAATTCTTAAAAAAGTAAATTTTCAAAAATAAATACCGGTGCACAAGATTACGGACCTGTGAGTAGGCTGAAATGAAGTGTTAAATAGTAGGAGGCTAGATTCCGCTGTAACAAAACCTAAGTTAAAGCTAAGTACAGGAAGTCACAGTGATCTCGTAAATCTAAACTTTAGGATACTTTAGTTAGCTGTAAGAAGTGGACTTGGTAACTTACAGTACCAACTGGGTGTTTTAAGTTCTTAGCTTTGATGCTAGAAAAGGTTGTGTGATTTAATTTAATTATTAGATTATTAGAGAATTATTAGAGATTTTTTTATTAATTTATTTGAAGATTTCTAAATTAACGAAGCGATTACGAAAATGAATATGTTTAAACTTCACTGATACATAAATAACCTATTATTATGTCTGTTCTTATCTCAAGACTAACACAACAAAAATTCAAAGGGTATTTTCATTTTTAATTAGAAGCAGTTGTTCTAGACATTACTTACAAAGTTCACAAAGACTCGCTCTATTATAACAGTACAGTTAAACATTTCAATGTAATTTAGTTGGCAAAAGATGGAAATGCAGTAAGCACTATGAACCGAGAGTCCTCATAGATCTAGGTTCTTCAAATAACTAGTTTCAGTGCAATCTAAATGCTATGTATTTTTCAAATTGGCTCAATCACAAACTTGCCGCAGTTGAAAATCGTTTGGGAATATACAAAGAGGGCCTACTGAATGATAATGTCATTGGAACTTAAAACGAACTATATTTCATTACTCGAGGGTCCAAAATGGCTTGGCAGACAATTTGGTATAAACAGAGCATGCGATAATGGTATTTGGTTGATAAGAAATAAGGGCGGGTTTTGAATTCGGTGGTGTGGGATGCAGTTGATCGGGAGCTCGTTGCCGCTCCAATACTTCAGTTTGAAAGAGTGATGTAATGTCCCCTGGAAGTGTTTTGAAACAAAAGTATTGCATATTGGAATATTTATTCGAAGTACACCAATATTGTACGGCCGATTGATGTAGGTAATGGTTATAGGTTCTGTCTGTTATCAAGGAATATACAAACTAAGTATTTGAATGCTCTTATCACATCAACGACATGGATTTTGTGTGAGGAAAGACCTTATTCTTTTTAACCGGCTTCAAAAAAAGGTGGAGTTTATAGATTCAACGGTATCTTTCTTTGTGTGTTACCACATAACTTTTTACTAGGTGATCCGATTTTTTATGATTCTTTTTCCATTTGATAGCCCTTGCTTATGAGCGTGTGCGTGTGCATTTGAGATACCGTGTGGTCCCACTTAAATTTGGTCTAGTTCTGTCAATTTTTTTTGTTTAGATTGTTGTTTAAAATAATCATTACCCTATGTTGTGAGGTATTGTTATTTTTTTAATTTCTAATTTTTGGAACGCTATAGGTAAAACGAAAAATTAAATGCCCTACGTATGGTTAATTAGACTCCGGTTTAGATAAGGCGCCGAAGACCGCCTCCTTGGTACAGTGGTTAACGCGTGAGCTTAGAACCGAGGGGTCCTGGGTTCGATTCCCGGTGGGGACGCACAAAAAAAAAAATGTCCGGTCTGGCAGGACACAGAAGGCTGATCACCTACTTGTCCATAAAGAAAATCGACCAGTGAAACAGATGTATATCATCTACCCCAACCCCACTAGGGGACACGGGACTTCACTTAGATAAGGCGGATCGGTCTACGGATTTAGTCATCACAAATGTTACATTTTTGGAACCATACAAATGCAAAAATGCATTTTCATTTAACAAGCAAGTTTCTATTTAACTTGTTTTATTAACAGTTTTATATGCGTTGCTTTAAGTTGTTTCGACTTAACCGAATTCTATTATTTGTGTTTGTTGCACATGGTTGTGTTTCGTACATAGGTGAGTTGGGGAGCCGGAGGCCCATTTATCTCTTCCCAGTACTGTCCTTCATTCCAGTCGTAAATTCTTTCTTTTTAAACAGCGGAAAAGGCTTTTGCAGCGCCCGTACATCAACAAGTGTTCATGGGCAGTGGTGATCGCCACCATCGGGCCATTCACCAGCTCAGTTGCTTGTTATAATATAAAAAAAAAAATTGTCTTCATATTTTTTCATTATATAATCACATCCAGTACACCTAAGTTCGTGCAGCCGGAAGCCCGGCGGCGGAACAAACGCTAAACGTTCACGTTTCCGTTGATATCGACTAATGTCAAGTCGATATCTGATATAGTATTTATACGTCCATGGTATTTATACAATCGTCGTTCGTTGCTACGTGCACATTGGCACTTCTGTGACAATTATGTTTACACTGATATAGAAATATGGATGTGGCAAGGGCATAAAAATAGAAATAAAATAGCGGACCACGGAACTAGATTTTTATA
This sequence comes from Zerene cesonia, assembly GCF_012273895.1. Classification (NCBI taxonomy): domain Eukaryota; kingdom Metazoa; phylum Arthropoda; class Insecta; order Lepidoptera; family Pieridae; genus Zerene; species Zerene cesonia. The sequence goes on along the minus strand of NW_024045138.1, from coordinate 241,010 downwards.
AAAAAAAATAGCCATTTTCTGGCGCGGCCGTTTTATGGTGAAAAATTTTGAAAATCGATCAAGTAGTTCACGAAAAAGCGCATTCAAACAAACAAAGAAATGTAGTTTTTGTTCGTCTCAAATATTCCCAATTAACTTTTCTTTCACTTCACTACAATTAGATTAAATTCGTTTGAAATTATGATCCCCCGACTGATTTTGTTAGTTACAATAATAATATTATACAGAAATATAAAACTGAAAATTTAGTTTGTTTCAACGCGCTCAAGACCTATTGCTCAAATTTGAGAAATAATTTCAGAGCTCGACAGTCCTTCTAAAAGATACATAATATAATCATGTACGACGTGGGCGAAACCGGGGGGCACAGCTAGTAGGTTCGATGCTGGAAATGGATTTATGTCATTTGTACCCACCAAATAGAATTTGACTGATGTGAAATAGTAGTGGAATGGAATTTTGTATGCACAACAGCTATCTCGCTGCAACCTAAAATATATACGAGCACAATAACGTCGAATAAAAATCGGTCAAGTGCGAGTCGGACTCGCGACACCAAGGGTTCCTTAAAATAAGCTAGAGAATAAAAAAAAAACACAATCAATTATCATTATTTCTGTTAAAATAGAAATACATCATCTCTGAAAATTTCAAGTGTCTAACTATAATAGTTCGTTAGATACAGCCTGGTGACATACGGACAGACAGACAGACGGACATCGAAGTTTCTATATAGAGTTTCGATTGATCCTTTGAGAACGGAACCCTAAAAACGTGTATATAACTACCATAAGAAAATTTTCCTCAACTAACGTAACCCCTCGATATATTTGTTTATTTATAAATATTTTCAGTTTTCCTTTAACGATACGCCACTTATTGAAGCCTACGGGTCAATATTAAAGGCGAAAGGTATGCCTTTACGCGATCTGTCCTGCAAGGGATTTTGAGCTCTATGCACAATTTTTTACGTATAATTCTGTATCCACAAAATGTGTCTACATGCGTTCCGCTTATAAGAAAATCTACACTTTCTTATTCAGCAATTTTCATTGGTAGGAATTTTCTTCTTTCTATATTATTTAATTTTTTTTTTATTTATTTATGACAATACGTTTTAACTATTTGCCAATTAATGACGTTGCGTACATTAAAATATACATTAATATTCTTAAGTTAAAACTGGTCTTAAATAAAAAAAATAAAAAAGAAAAAACTCGTGTTCCAGACTCAAACATCGCATATATATTAATCATCATTCAAACAAAAACCGTGTATTAATTAAAAATATTAATAACTAATCATCAAAATATAAAAAAGTACTCATGATTCGCCATTTAACGTGTAAATAAGAAATAATAAATATGTTCTTGAATATTATCGAAAGTAAACGGTTCCTCGTAACATTTTACGAGTGGCGAAATGTTGTGTTGATGTGTTCATTTGGTAGCTGATAATAAATTCAGCGCTGTATTATTTGTGTGGAAATATATTTAACCGACTGCGAACGAGTGAATTATCTTCGTTTTTATTTTTACTTATATATATGAAATACTGGCAATAAGTATGGCCAAGATGTATCTCCTGTTTAAACGGTTTGGGTGATTTTTTTATGGTCGATGTTTGACTATGCGTTTTTAAATATTGATGTAAGATGTGGGTTTGAAATGTTCATTGTCTTCATTTAGTTTAAGTTTTTAAAAAATTAAAAATTTAATTTTTTTATACCAAATTTTATACATATCGTTAAAAAATTGGCAAAAGTTTTTTTTATTGAATTAATTCAAAATAATCTTAACAAAAAGGAAACGCTTTCAAAGTGTCAGATATAGTCTATAGGTCTACGGGTCGCACTAGCTTCCAAAAAAAGAATAATCAAAATAGGTTCACCCAACCGAAAGTTTTCAGGTAACAAATGCAAAAAATTCTAATAAATAATTATAAAGTTAAATAGAGTAAAAATTCTATATTTTCGAATGAATTAAATCTAGTAAGTTTAATGTGGGTCAAAGTCGAATTAATAGGAGTTGATCCCATACAAACATATAGATGAAGCCAATAAAAACATGTCAATAAGAAGAAAATAAGTGAATTTTCCATTTACGACAGTTGCATATTATTCTCATTGGACTTTTAAAATTCTTTCACCAGCAGAAGTCGCGAAACAAATGATATTGTATATAATAATACTAATTGTATCCTGCGGCGTAATTGTTTATAGTTGCACTTTATAAAGAAAAATTTTATGCTGTACAATAAAAACTCAACCTACTTGTAAATTAAAAAGAAATCCTTTGACGGGAAATTTTATTATCTGTCGTAGTAAGGCGCAGTCCGTGCATGTGCTTTAAAAAGTTATAAAAATTATTCACAAGACGCAATTTGCTAAAGCTATTGTGGTAGTGTTGACAGGAGTGCAAGTGACGTCATTGTGCTGGACTCATTGTGTCGTTAATGACTTACCTGCCTTGTTTGTGACGTCACGTGACAGTAGATTTATATTTATATACTAACTGGCTTTTGCCCTCGGGTGCGCACGCTTTAAATTCCGGAAAGTTCAGTGGATGTTGCTACCGCTTACCATCCTTTTGCTTCACTCTATCTATTTAAAAAAAACACCATCAAAATCTGTTGAGTAATTTTATGGTCTAAGCATAGAAACACGCAGACGCCGGATAGCGACTTTGTTTTATACTATGTAGTGATGAGTTAAGAAAGAGTTGTCATTTATATTAAAATTGTACTCGTATAGGAGACGATAGTTGCATTATCTTTTGTTTAATTTGATTTAATTTTTAGGTTATTTGATATAATTTGCCTGTGGTGGCTCAGTGGTGAGGACCTCGGACTTCAAAATCGATAAGTCGGGGTTCGAGACCGGACGAGCGTGCAGGAAATAAATTGATTTTTCAATTTATCTGCGCGTGTAGATAACATCACCACTGCTCACGGTGAAGGAAAACATCGTGAGGAAACCGGCATGTCCAAGAATCAAAAAAGTTCGACGACATGTGACATCCGCCAACCTGCACTTGGCCAGCGTGCTGGTTATGGCCTGAACGCTCATAGGACGCCCGTGTCCCAGCTGTGGGAACATGTATAAGTTGATGATGATGATAAATACAATTTATTTATAGAAATTTAATAATAGATAGAAAAAATAATGCTTACGTTATTTGTCCCTACTAATATTGAAAAGAGTACATAAAGCTTGCAAGTGTCATCGTAGGATGTAATATGTATACTAGCCGCTTACATCGTATGATGTATTTTATAAAAGTCGAACTGGAAATTTTCCTACTATATTATTTTTTCGTACAATTATTTCAAGATAAAGTTACCCGGTGAATTATTTTATCAAAAAAAAAAAAACCTCTAATTGCATCTATAAGGTAAATCATTTCCTTATTCGTTTTAAGATGAAAATAATGGAACTTTGTCACAATTACATAATAATAAAGATAAAGATAATTTATAAGGAAGCTTTTACCCAAAAATTTCACAGATAACGCTGTCAGATCAACGTTCGGAAACATTTTACGTTTCATTAAATACGTGTAGAAATAAATAAAAATGTGTAAACGAGTCTTTAAAAGATTCAGTGTTTTCACAATGTCTGAATACATTTTGGGTAAATAATGATCAATGTTTTAATAAAAATTATTTCGTAAAACAAACCAGTTTTTTTATCACTTAATATATTATTATATTATAACTCTGATTGCTTTATCACACTGATATTATAAATGTTCGTTTGGATATTTGTACGTCAATCACGCTGAAGCTACAGAACGGATTTTGATGGAATTTGGTATTCAGACACAGACTATTGTGGTAGTCGAGCACGCTTCGGCACGAATTGGGCCAGCTCGCACCGGGGAAGTACCACATCCCCACAGAAAACCGGCGTGAAATAGTGGCATGCCACTGTGTTTCGTACGGTGAGTGGGGGAGCCGGAGGCCCGTTTCCTTTTCCTCACCCGTCCTAGTCCATTCCTTCTTTCCAGTCGTTAATCCTTTACAACCCCATAAAAGCGGGCAGCGCATTCACAGAGGTACTTACTACCTTTGCGAATGTTTATGGGCGGTGGTGATCGCTTTACATCAGGCGAACCACCAGCTCAGCTGCCCGCTATGACATAAAAAAAAAGACAGGGCATGAGCTGACTTGGGTATAGGATACTTTTTATCCCGATTAAATGCTCCCTTGGGATAAAACAGGAATCTTGATATCCGGGCGGAGACGGGACGAGTGTCTAACTTAAACTAGTTGCTCGCCTAGGCTCGGTCCGGAGACTTATTATATCAGTTTTCTTATTTATATCAATTACTAGCTGACCCGGCAAACGCTGTTCTGCCTTACTCTTATCATTTAGGGGGATGAAAAATAGCCAAAATAAAAAATATATATGTTGGCCGATTCTCATAGATACCGGATAAGCATAAAAATGTTATCAAAATCGGTCAAGCCGTTTCGGAGGAGCAGTGCAACGAAAACTGTGACACGATAATTTTATACATTAGATGGAGAAATATCAATTATGGAGGCAATATCAAATAAGGAGGAGGTTGAGTGATTCACCTAATCACAAATACCGGCTAAATATTAAATTGATGTTGATTTATTTAAAAAAAAATTAATTGTTGTACGTAAATTATCTGTAGTTATCTGAAATAATTAATAATACGTTTATCTTCATTGTTTCCTTATAACTTAATCGAAGATAAGCCTAGTATGAATTTATTTTTGTTTGAGACCTGGGGAGAGAGATGTTCTTAAGGTAATTGAAAATGTAGTTTTTCTATCTTTCACCTATATTTTATGTTTCTTGTTTTCCATAAGCACGTTTCGTTTAAGATAATGATAAGACTGCTTGTCATAGTTATATTAATACAGATAATAAGTGTATATAAAAATGGTCGCAAATAAAGTTAATCGCGCCGCTTTTAAAATCAAAAAGCCACGTAACGAATAATCCAGTAATCCAATCAGAAGTAATAAAAACGGACAAAAACGTCGATCGTTCGTCCATTCGCAATTCATTTCGGTCATTCGTTCATTCATTCATGATTTATTTGCCGTAATGCCGATATATATGAGCCGATCGGCCGAGACTATAAAATTTAAAATCAGTCGCGCGGGAGAACAATTTTCGCGCGAATGATGCCATGGTTTTTTTTTTTAGAACGAAATGGTAATGGAAACAAATAGTTTGAGTTGAAAACTTTTTGGTATGTTATATTAATACTAGATGTGCCCCATAAAGTATAAAATTAAGTCACATTTCGCCGTCTGTGTAGACACGTCTGTGTAGATTTTAATAGATAGAGTGATTCAAGATGAAGTTTTATACGTCCGCCCCGGCTTCGTCCGTGGTGCATATATATAAAGCCTTCCTCAATAAACGGGCTATCTAAAACTGAAAGAATTTCTCAAAACGGACCAGCAGTTCCTGAGATTAGCGCGTTCAAACAAACAAACTCTTCAGGTCTATAATATTAATATAGGTAACATAAAAAAACTGAAACAAAGTTTTGCTCCGAATTAAATACGAGTGAAGCCGCGGGCAAAAACTCTAACTCCAAGCCTATTCCGGAGTTTTTATTGTTTGTCATTTGTTAGGAAAAACTTAACACACTAAACAATAATGAATGTTATCTTATATCTTTAAACGAGCAATTCTATATATATATATAATTGGAATCTCGGAATCGGCTCCAACGATTTTCGTGAAATTTAGTATATAGGGGGTTTCGGGGCGATAAATCGATCTAGCTAGGAATCTTTTTTAGAAAATGTCATGTTCGTGTTTTATTCATGTTCTATCGACTTAAACTTACTTTTTTAACAAATAGGAGGCGTTTGAGTAGTCCCAATTTATTATGACTCTTCCTGACATCTATTGGCGAATAATAATAATATAAATGCGAAAGTTTGTGAGGATGAATGCGTATCTATGTGTGCGTCTGTTACTCTTTCACGCAAAAACTGCTGAACCGATTGCAATGAAATTTGCTTTGTAGATAGCTGAACAACTGAAATAACACATAGGCACTTTTTATACCGATATTCCTACGGGATACGGACTTACGCGGTTTCAACCGCGGGTCTCAGCTAGTACTCTCTTAAACGACTTCGCTGATGTATTTAAATGTAATGGTTCATGTCATTCGGTAGGTCTGAAAATAGCTCGTTAAATATTTGAAACCGACATTCCCAAAAACGAAACGGTTTTCTATTTGACTGATCTTTTTGGTTTTGTAACTCGATAACTCCGTGGGTTTTCAATCGATTGAAATGACTCTTTTTGTGTTTAATAGGAAATTGTCCCATATAGAATTTGACGTAGTACCTCCCTATGAAAGAGGGTGAACTTCTTTGCAGCAAAGAATTATAGCCGAATGTTTGAATCACCTAATTAATTATTTATACGTTAAAGGCACGAGAACAATTTCGGGGCTTTCCTCACATAGTTCCCGTTTTCGTGGGATTTAATGGATAAGAACTATTCTATGTCCTTCCTCAGGTCATAAGCTATCTCTGCACCAAATTTCATCCAATTTGCTTCATGGGTTTACGTATAAAAAGACTCACAGGCTTTTGCATTCACTAAGTAGGTATTCTAAGCTAATATCTAAAATTGATGATAAAACGTTATACGATTTATGATAGTGTTTCAAAAAGTTTATAATGGCTTGATTCACGAGTGAAAATTGTGGGATAAAATACGCTTCGAAGTGTATATTTCATGTGAAAATATCTCACACATATTCTTTGAAGTTTAAAGCTGAAAACGTGTCATATTAAAAGTTTGTTGAAGAATGAGTCTCAACGGACCTTCTGAATCAGTAATAAGGTTTGGAAAGGTCATGGCTTGACAGGTGCTCATTCTAATCGTTGTTTGTAGGTGTATGTGTGTTATATCACATACTTAGTTACTACTAAGTATTGTCCTCTTGGCTGGTAAGTAACGACTCCAAATAGACATGAGTGGGTAGCGCTTATAGTCAAAAATATTAATTAATTTTAAACTAACGGCGCCGCGCTGTTTCACACGCGTAAGTCCATATCCCGTAGGAATATCAGGATAAAAAGTTGCCTATATGCTAAATTTCATTGCAATCGGTACAGTAGTTTTTGCGTGAAAGAGCAACAAACACACACACATCCTTACAAATTTTCACATTTACAATATTAGTAGGATTTTTGATTGGTTTGAAGAGGGTTAAGTTTTTGGTATAAAATAATTATACGTCCCCATTAAAACATTTATATAAATGTTTTTAATTTATTTATCTAACCGAATCTTACGAGAAACATTTTTTTTTTTTAATTTTATTTTAACGTCGCCTAACGTTTTTTGTATGTATACATAATATACGCATATGCGTGGAACAGGTCAAACAATTGAAGTGCAGTGGACTTTGTTCCAGTATCCACCATGGACGTGGAGGCGGTGGTGGGGCGCACCGCATCGCTGCCATGCGATATTGAACCTGACTCCCATGAAGATAGAGTCTACATGGTGCTGTGGTTCAGGCACGCTGGGGGCAAGCCGCTGTACAGGTTCGTGAAAACGATTGATTTTTATTGTTAAATGAAAAAATCACACTGTATTTTTTATGTATGAAAAAAATTGCTTCCTCAAAGATTATTAAATTATTGTTTTGAAATTTGATAAAATTATATTAAGTAAGTTTGTTTACTATAGCTACTATTACTCTAAACTGGCGATCCTAATCAGAATAATATAATAAACTGATAACATTAATGTATTGTTAAAGTTTAAATTAAATCTCTCTGTTTAAAGTTTAAAATCGAGTCTAAAGCAGTCGCTTACGTACAAACTTGCAGATGAAGCTAATAAAATTACTTTAACATTTTTTTTTAAATTGACAGAACTCAAGAAATTTCAATGAGACTACATGCTTTGCAAATAAAAAAAACAAACAAAAAAATCGGATTACCCAAAACTTATGAGATAACAAACACAAAAATACAGTCGAATTAACTCTAATATAAAACAACCTCCTCTTTTTCGCAGTCGGTTGAAAATCCTTAGCTTAAAAATGTTTGAAACACTTTATTAACAACGCGAAGGGTGGGGAGGCCAATAACAATTAATCACAATTCGATTAGCGATAACATCATTAATTATGATCATTCGGAGTTAACATAAAATCGATGGTGAGAGCGTTTTGCTTTTTGGGCTTAAATGGGTCCTTTGTTTATTAAACGTCGTCTGTATTGGAGCGTTTTTAAAGCGCTTTAAGGGTCAAATTTTCGAGAATATTATAGCAGTAGTTCGCCCTGGATTCACCCGTGGAAGATATGTTATAGTACAATTATATTTTATATTAGTTTTTCACTTTTATCCCACAAATGTTATTGTGGGAGTCGAGCACGCTTCGGCACGAATTGGGCCAGCTCGCACCGGGGAAGTACCACACCCCCACAGAAAACCGGCGTAAAATAGTGGAATGCCACTGTGTTTCGTACGGTGAGTGGGGGAGCCGGAGGCCCGTTTCCTTTTCCTCACCCGTCCTAGTCCATTCCTTCTTTCCAGTCGTTAATCCTTTCCTTTTCCCTTACCCCATAAAAGCGGGCAGCGCATTCACGGAGGTACTACCTTTGCGAATGTTTATGGGCGGTGGTGATCGCTTACCATCAGGCGAACCACCAGCTCAGCTACCCGCTATGACATAAAAAAAAAGCAAATTATCAAACATGAAGATTATGATTATTAATTTCTTAATTAAATTATGTTAATCTCTAAGCAAACAAATATAATGAGTGTGAAAGTTTGTTTGTTTGTATGTTTGTCCGTCAATCACGCTGTACTATACTGTACTGTAAATACTGAACGGATATTGATGAAACTTGGTATACAGACATACATACTTGGTATACAGCACTACAGACTTGGATGGGATACTTTTTATTCCGATTAAATGCACCCTTGGGATAGAACAGGAATCTTGATATCCGGACGGAGTCGGAACGAGCGTCTAGTAATAAATAATAAAGATAATTAATTATAAGAAGTATGACTGTACGTATAACACTCTCGAAGAGTAATTCTAGAAGATTCTAAGACTTAACTCTCACTCTCATTCACTCAAATAATTCACTTTTAACAATTTCAATGCTATAAAACTAAAAATTTAATTTAATTCACATTTAGTTTTGTTGTTTTCCGAAAAGTGTAATTTTTTATATATTGAGGTTAATTCGAAGACACTAACAATATACACAACATTAATTAACAATATTAATTGCAAAACCTAAATATCCCCGCCTTTTTGAGGCATTGTTAAAACGTTGAAAGTGATCATTCTAGAAATTGCGTAGAACGGTATGAGGGTTAACATAAGATCAAATCAAAAAACTCTCGAATTACAAGCCCCAAAACCGGCAAGACATTAATAAAACAAGCTCACAATCAGGGTAGCATTTGCAAAATCCAATAACGCTTATTGGACGTAATTTCTCAAAGTATAGAAACAGGTAAGACGCGTAATAAGGCCTGTGTACACGTGGTTAGAAAAATGCTTTGATCCCGCCATTCGCCATGGGGAGCGGCCGTCATGTCGTGTGTACACATCGTTAGTACGGTAGGGCTGTCACAAGGCATTTGTAAGGTTGGTTACATAGGGAAGGCAGGTGGCAACCCCGATAGAAATGCTGCGTATTAAGATTTTTAAATGTTACATAAGACAATATGGGCGTTTAATGTAACTAGACGCATGTATTCCTTTCCTCGTACCATAAAAATGAGGTAAACGCATATATAGAACATTTGCTGATGTGGGGCTTACAGCTTACAGCGTGGGGCTTAGCGGTGATGATTGCATACCACCAGGCGAACTTCTAGCTTGCTGCTATGACATAAGTATAAAAATGGGATGTTGAAATTTTGTTGTGAAATAGTTTTTTTTTTAAATATATGGTGCTGTGGTTATGATCTAATATAGCCTAATTTTGGAATAACTTTTTTATTTATCGACCTAATTGTGTTGGCTGTAATTTTACACAATTTAATAGAGAAATAAATGTAATCAATATTTGTAAAACTAGCAAATAGCATGAAATAATATAAAATTGGTTCGATAGAATTTGGGTTTTTTTGTGTACTTTAAAACTAATGTATAGTAAGTTAATATTTTTTGTGTGAGCCCTAGCAGAGCTAACGAAGCGTGCTACAAAATGGATTATCGACAGCCAGCACTCACATCGCCGACAAATGATCGCCCTTCGGTACATGCTAAACTGTCCCAAGTATTGAAACATTTAACATAATTATTATATGCTGATACTTCTACCGAATATTACCTATTCGCTACGCTGTTTGAGATTTAATAGACTTTTAGTTGGTGACGGCTCATTTTTTCTGCTCTTTCGATTATATGTAAAAATATTCATATCTATAGCTAAGTATTTTGCAATATACTAAAATAAAAGCCTGTCTATTACTACATAACATTGATTGAGAAATCGTGATTTTATTTTTTTAATTAATTTAACAATTCAACAAATAATACAAGAAAGAATTAAAATAACATGGTTAAAATGGAAATTGTTCAATTAGTTGGGCGGCCTTATTAATTATAAGTGATCTCTTCCAGGCTTCATATGTGTAATAATTATTCGAAAATCATATTCGGAAATTCTTTTGTTAAATAAATATAATAGCTATGTTGGTTTAAATTTATGGAATAAAAACTAAATATCTTATAAGGAACAAAACTCCACATATCATATCGTTTAAGTCTAATTATATAAGGATATGAATTGAAATAAAGTGAGAAATAAAATGATTTTTCAATGTTTATCATCATTATCTATACTTATTATCATGATATAGTTTATAATAATTTACCAACATACAAACTGTTATATTTACAACTTTTACTAAACCAACACTCAAATTTACTCAAACCATACACTCAATAACAACTCTTTTTTACAGTCCGATAAAGTCTAGATTTCCTAAATTTTACACTCACACGTAACTAACCGGTTAAATCCAGTTACGCTGTCACTATTAGCGCTAACAGTTAACTCGCAGTGAGCTCGTGACTGTCAAACTTTGACGGCAATATTCGCAGCATCAGCTGTTACGTATCGTTTGATTTTAGAATGTTTTTCTTAGTACACTGTGGATTTGAAGTTATCACACTTTTTGCTGTGGATTTTAGAATTTCTCTATTGAATACGTATCGTATTTGTTAACATGTTTGCTTCGTTGAGGCGTAGATATTTCTGTCCTTATCCGTCTGATATCATACTTAGGATTTTTTTTATCATATTCAGCAAAGGAGCTGGTTGGTAAAAAAATAGTTTTAAAAGTAAATTTGTATTGGCGCCTCTGGCTATAGAGCTGTTATATTAATGCCACTAATTTAATGATTTTTATTTCATTGTTTTTTTTTTATTTACCCCGTACTCAGGAATTAAACTAAAAAATCACGAAAAACTTTAACACGTCTATTAACCAACCGCGCGAAAAGTTGCTTAACCAATGAAAAGTTTACCTGCCAGTAACTGCATCAAACACGTCAAGCCTTTTATGCATATTCACTGTATCTGTTTATTTGTTTTACACATTCTTACTAATATAATATGCGTAGAGGTTTGTAATGATGTAAGGGTGTATGTATTTATTGTGACTACGTGGGCAAATCCGAGAGTATAAAGCTAGTCTTTACTACGCGGAAACAAAACATGCATTCGAATTGATAACCTCTCCATTTTCTGAGGTCGATTGATAAAAAAAAAAAAAAAAAATTGTCAATATAAAAACTTTTTGACGTCGTTCGAAAATGGAACAGAATTGCAAAAATATGCAACCCGTTGATTTGCTTAAACGCTTCGCAATTATATTTACGTTCCGCGTACGCTTTGTGACGCGAAATACGCTTTAAAGAAATATGACACGCTCCACGAGTTGGGTTTAGTGAAATTAAGTTATTTTATTGGAAACCGTGTTGTTTCAAGCTTTACGTTTAATCAAATTATTGGGCGCGCTGTCCAAATAACTGTGATGATACAATGCAGTTGTTCGATTTTTAAATTTTCAGTCAGTAAATTGTTCCTTCTTTATGTTTATTAGGTTTGTGTCCGATATACTTTTATTTTTATGATTACTTTTAGAATCACTATCTAATTATCGAAATAATCCTTACGCAACTACAGGCTACCATATAGTACTACGAAGCCGTTTAAACAGGACAATCGGGGATACGCCGTAGGCATGCCCGAGCTACATATGCCGTGTATTCGCAGCTCGGGACAGTGTGACAGACTGCCTCGCGCATATTTTATTGCCCTTTCTATCAAATAATTTTTGATATCACTTCTATTTATTGAGTTGTGAGAAATCAGTTGTCGTGAAGTTTTCGGCTTTAGTATGACATCGAAAGTTATACTACTGTACGCTGCTATTATCACATTACATGGTTAGGTATGTATGCAAATATTATGTAGATCGATAACCACGTGGTAGTTATTTTTTTTTTTAACAGCCTACATTACTAACTGCTTAGCTATTTACATCAAAATGATACCAAAATATTTATTATTAGAAGTAATACCAAAATGTTTTTTTTTTGTGGCCAGTATTTTAATTTTCATAATACAAAAATATTAAATTTTCACTCACTAATTAAGGTCCGTTTACCATATTTTGTAATGAAAATTATTTACTTATTATAATCTATGTTAAAATAATTAATACTCTGTTAATTTCATCGCCTTTCTATTGTCTGTGGTCATTCTGCGGCCGTTCTTTGTCTTTGATTCCTGCACAAATATACGCTCTGTAAATTTTATGCTAATTTCAACTGCTATAATTAAACACTAACCAGCAATTATGTATTTCGTACAAAGTAAAGTTTTTATACTTTTGTGGCACAGATTCTAAAAAAAAATAAACTGATCTGATAAGATAACTGGCATATCTGAGTGTTGAGACATCAAATTAGTCAGGTTATCCAGAAATGACATATATAAATCCGTTAATTTTGTATTGTAAAAAAACGCATGTTTTTCCCTTACGTATTTATTTGGAGTCCTAGCTTCGGGCAAGTCAAGTCACAAATTTAAGATGACCCTGTGTATTAAAATGCATAAGGTTTTAATCTATTATTGTTTTTTTAGTGTGTAACGCTAGCTTTCATTTAATAAAATGCAAAACTATAAATATTGATGTCTATACTATACCGTAGGTTCTATTAATTCAATCTAAATAAAGTTGATACATTATGTTATATTTAATGAATTGAAGCTTAAATACATAATCCATCTCTCTCATTCTATAGAACCACAAATATATCGCTTCTCGTGCCACCGATACGAACTTTCCAGAATGTTCCAATTTGTCGATACTATAAATTAAGGTGATCTCGCAATCAACGCTGCATCAATTAGTATCAGATTGAAGTAATGCCATCTCAATTCCAAGAGGCTTGGAGTTTTATTTGACATGCCAATAATTATGCTTGCTTCCATTTGAATTTAACGAAGAATAATAATTATGTTTTCTTATATCTCGCATATTTATTTTCTCTCTCAATATTCTCAGTATTTATAATTGGTGCCTTGTTATTGTATTTGAATAATACTGATTATAATTTTATTATTTTTATAGTAACAGATTTTATGAACTTCATTAAAATTATCTCAATATTTGAGCCTATCAAAATAATTGATCTGGCAGAATCAATCCACAGTACTGTCATTTATATAATAAGAAAAATAGATTTTATAAAAAAAAATCCAATCAAAACAAAGGAGGTTATTTATAGGATTGCATTTTTTTCAGTTACTCGTTAAGTTCGATTGGCGTGATTCTTTTGTGACGAAATTTATTTTATTTTTATTTTATTTTAAATTGTTGTTATAGTGGCTATAGTGGTGGATGGGATGTGGGTGATATTTTTGTAGAAATTAATTATTTTAAATCCCGTGTATTTATGAAATTGAATAATATTTTTTAACAGGAAACTAACTTTCAAAATGTCAGAAATGGACCAAATTGAAATCCTACTAATATTATAAATGCGAGTTTGTAAGGATGTGTGTGTGTTTGTTGTTCTTTCACGCAAAAACTACTGAACCGGTTGCAATAAAATTTGATACGTAGAGAGCTAGCCAATTGAAATAACGTATAGGCAACTTTTTATCCCGATATTCCTACGAGGTAGGAACTTACGCTGGTGGTACCGCGGGGCGCAGCTAGTGCCAGCTAGCTAGCTAGCTAGCGCAGCTAGATATACGGGAGGGAGTAGCTTTCAAATAAAAAAAAATCATCTAAATCGCCCAGCCGAACGTTTCGAATTAGCATTGATAACATTCTCGTTTTTTTTTTGAAGTCGGTTGAAAGTCAAACATGTCTCAATACTTATACTTATATATTCTATTGGAGAATGAAACACCATTTAGCGCATAAGTAACTTCTAGTCATAATGCTTCTAATGCCATTTAATACTACTCCGTGTATCGTCTTAGTATTGTTCCATGGATCTTCTATTCTTCGTATCGCTCCACGCTCGCGCGATATTGAAATTTCATCGGGGCACCAACCGAGACAAGTGTCTCTATGCTTCGTTACCTGCACTCTGGGGTGTAAATTACAAGCTGGAGCGAGTAACATATACCGTTTACTATTTACGTATACCGTGGTGAGGTAAGCCTGCTCTGAAAAGGATGGAAGGTGTTGAAATAACATTATTTTCATATTGATAATGAACGACTTTGATGCTTTGGATTAGTGTAGGTATCAGTATCAGGTGCATAGAGATTCATGCGTTTCGGTTGTCAGCACCGACGACCACGTGGTCAGCGTTACACTAAACCAGCTGTATACTTTTAATACTTCTTGCATATAGAAATAACAAAATGTGTATCAATATTGTACAATATATGTTATTTAACTCTCTTATAAATATAATCTATTTCTATTCATTCTTAGTTAATTAGATGATTCATAGTAAGAAATTTTCACTATATATGCTATGTAGTATTTTATACAACATAGTCGCTGTCCCTGTCCCTATATATGCTTAAATCTATTAAACTACGCCACAGATTTGATAGGGTTTTTTTAATAGATAGATTGATTCAAGAGGAAGGTTTATGAATATAATAACATATATTAAACTGCTACGATTTTAACGCGTGCGAAGACATGGGCAAAAGTTGTTAGATAATAAATTAATAGCTGGCAGTGTATTGAAATACGCAGGTTTCCTTGCGTGGGATGCTGGAAGAATGCCACGTGCTTAAAGTTTTCTTTCTACATAATATATTGACTTCCATTCGTAGAAATTTATTTTCTGGGAATTTGTTTGCAAATAATTGTTCGTAGTCGAAGAGGATTAGTATATTAATAAACTTTGTGTTATAATGTGCTTGTATTTTAGCTGACTTCAAAAAAGGCTCTCCATCTCACTGTATTTTTTGTGTTTATCGACTCGTAACTTTTTACTGGGTGTGTTCCACTAATTTAATGAATACACGAACCAATTTTATAAACAAATAAAACCAATCATTATAATCTGTCTGTATTATGTAATAAATTCTTGGTATAAACCGCTCTAAAGATGTTAATAAAATAGCAAATAATTGGTCAAACAGAGCGATTGTCTCATTTATATTAGGCAAAGCAAAAACATAAACGTTATAGCTTAACTCCGATTACAACTTACTTGCTTGGGCTTGAGTTAACAGTTTTGACGTCACAATATGGCGCTACGTCGATCCCATTCACAATTGGATCGCGTCAGCGTATAACTTGCGCCGCACGAAATTCGTTGCTAGCCATGCGTTACATCGTTTGTTGAGAAGGCTGGAGGCTGCGTTCCTCAAAGAGATCTACTGACTACACGATCACACTTTGTATTCCTTCCATCGCGTATCTTATTTTCACTTTGATAAGTGAATTTGGCAATCTTATTGGTAGACAATTTGTTTGAGTTTCTATTACTTTAGATTGTAAAAAAGTAGCTACGCCCCACGGTTTCACCCGCGTAAATCCGTAAGCCGTAGGAATATCGGGATAAAAAGTTAGCTATATGTTATTCCGGTTGTTCAGCTACCTACGTACCAAATTTCATAGCAATCAGTGTAGCAGTTTTTGCGTGAAAGAGCAACAAACACACACACACATCCTTACAAACTTTCGCATTTATGATATTAGTAGGATTTATATCAGTGGGTGAGTTCGACATGGTTTAATAAACGCGTTCCTCCCTTGCTTTACACGTGAGTATATAAAACCTTGGGGATCACGTACATGTCCGACGGTGAAAGAATTCTTAAAAACGGTCCACTAGTTCCTGATATTAGTACGTTCAAACAAGCTCTTCTGCTTTATATTATTCTTGTTGAATTTCTATAATCACGTAATTCTCTTATGTACAAATATTTGTTATATCAAGGAAAATTCTTAAGCCACGGAAATACATCAAACCGATTTAAAAAGGACAAGTTATAAAATTGATTATTTTTTCTAACGAAAAACTGATTTACACAAACACACGAAAAATAAACTACAATCAAATTCACATATATTCGCATTAATTTAATTATTTAAGACTAACACCGCATGCATCAAAACAAATAAAAAAAAAAAAACAGTAATGAAAAATAGACATAAAAATTTAAATTGAAATAGTTGTAATATCCTTACACCGTATCGACTTCTATGTTTGACATCTTTTAAATCGACTATAAATTTACACATAAAACAAAAAAAAACAAACATTCAGAAGTCTCTTTGTCGCTTTTAAATTTTCTACAATTCACACTGGAAATTATGCCACGAATAAGACCTCAGTTTAACCACAAAGGAATTAGCTTAGAGTTAGTATTAAAATTTAGAAGAGACCCCGCTATTAGCTTGGTATAATGCAGTTGAAATCTAGAAAGTCTAGTGTTTTTACTTTTAGTCTGTGGAATTAAAGATAACTCATAATAAGAGATCTAACTAGCTTTCCACCTTCATTGGGATCGGGAAATGCCATAGACACAAGTCTATAGTAGGAAAATTAAAACTATAAAATGACTCGTTTTTTTTTAAGATCTGCGGAACTCATACATGAATTAACGATTTTAAAACAAACCCTATGTTATAAATTTATATTGAGTTAAATATTTCTAGTATTTTGTGTTTGATTCTACGCGAGTATTATACATTTAGAAATTAAAAAACTTTACAGCGAGTGTGGTCACTTTGCAGTCTCCCCGTGACCACGCTCGCTGTAAAGTGTTCCAAACTCCGGGTTAATAATATAATGAATAAATCGCGTTTAAAATCCGTTAAAAAGTTTTTAATTTCTAAATAAATATTTCTATACAAAAAATTAAAAAAAAAGGGTGCGTGGTGAAATAAGGCGTCGCTCCGGTATGGCGGAAGACCCAGGTTGTAATCCCACCTCATGATATTACAACTTTACTTTACTTCATAGTATAAAACAAAGTCGCTTTCTCTGTCCCTATGTGTGCAATGACGTTACAGATTTTGATGGGGTTTTTTTACTAGATAGAGTGACTCAAGAGGAAGGTTTATGTGTATAATAACATCTATTAAACTGCTCCGAATGTAACGCGTGCAAAGCCGTGGGGAAAAGCTTAATAAATGCGAAAGTTTGTAAGTGTGTTTGCTGCTTTTCACGCAAAAACTACTGAACCGATTGCAATAAAATTTGGTACGTAGACAGCTGGACAACTGGAATAACACATAGGCAACTTTTTACCCCGATATTCCTACGGGATACGGACTTACGCGGGTGAAACCGCGGGGCGCAGCTAGTATAAATATAATTTAGAATGAACATTACGCCTATATCGCGTACTTAACTCGATCGTACTTCTTGGCAGGCATAGAACAATGCGCAGCCAAGAGCAACCGATTTGAGTCCATTTTAATTAATATCTGGTATTTAATCTGTGGTTTAGAAAGCGGCTATGTAGCTGAACGTGTGCCGCTCATTAGTGCTACAGAATGTTGTAGTAAAAGTATATATTGGCCGTTTTCGAAAATACCTAGTTACAGACACATTGAATTTTTTTTTTTTTTTTTTTATGTTACAGTCGGCAATGGAGCTGGTGGGACGCCTGATGGTAAGCGCTACCACCGCCCATGATCATTTGTAGAGGCATAAGGTCCTTCGCAGACCTTACGCCTCTACAAATGGATTGCCGACTTTTTGGGAAGGGATTAAGAAAGGATTGGCGATAGGAATAAAGGAAAGGACTGGGAAGGGTAAGGAAAAGGATATGGGCCTCCGGCTCCCCCACTCACCGAACGAAACACAGCAGAATGCTATTTCACGCCGGTCTTCTGTGGGGGTGTGGTACTTCCCCGGTGCGAGCTGACCCAATTCGTGCCGAAGCGTGCTCGACTACCACATAAAATAAATGCGGACATTTATTGTTAAAATGAGCACTTGCTATCCAATATAAATGTTTTTTACACGTCAAAAACTCTTAACTATTACTTTTTTTAAAGAATCTTTTTTTTTGTTCGTCTGTTTGTATGTGCGTCCATCCTGTTTAAGCCCACTGAGCAGATTTTGATGATATTATTCATGATAATAGTAATATATAGGTTTAAGTTTCAGATACAAAATAATTTTATGAGGAAAATGCAATTGTATAAAAG
>NW_024045138.1:219913-222335 GCF_012273895.1 Zerene cesonia | reverse complement strand
CCAATTCGTGCCGAAGCGTGCTCGACTACCACATAAAATAAATGCGGACATTTATTGTTAAAATGAGCACTTGCTATCCAATATAAATGTTTTTTACACGTCAAAAACTCTTAACTATTACTTTTTTTAAATAATCTTTTTTTTTGTTCGTCTGTTTGTATGTGCGTCCATCCTGTTTAAGCCCACTGAGCAGATTTTGATGATATTATTCATGATAATAGTAATATATAGGTTTAAGTTTCAGATACAAAATAATTTTATGAGGAAAATGCAATTGTATAAAAGTATAAATTTACCAATAGGTATGTAATGAAATATTCTCAATTACACCTATTTCTTAAAGAGCTTAATTTTTATCTAAACGTTTGAATAATTTCTAAAATGTTTCAGTAATGATTACGCTCCTGGTATATATTAAGCCCTCGGTACAGACCTCACCCATATCCAAGGGAAAGAAATATTGAACACCGACCAGTAGTTCCTAAGATTAACACGTTCAAACAAACAAACTCTTATTAAATTATTAAATGTTTTATAGATATTAAACTGGGTTTTAATAATCTATACTAATATTATAAAGCTAAAGAGTTTGTTTGTTAGAACGTGCCAATCTCAGGAACTACTAGTCCGATTTAAAAAATTATTTCATTGTAAGATAACCCATTTACTGAAGGCTATAGGCTATATATGTACCACGGGCGAAGCCGGAGCGGACCGCTAGTGTATAATAATTAGATTAATAACTGTTAACGTCCATAAAATATTAAATGCTATAGCATTAAACAACTATTTATCTAAAACTTCTAAGATTTTCGCGAACGTTCTTTCTATACAGCCCGCAACACAAGACGTGTCGTACAGAAAGTAATGAAGCATTTAGTAAATACCACGATTCTGGAGCGTAGGTACACTGTACGCTGTAATGGCGTCAATTATTCATAAGTGTAGCTTTAGGTTCGATGTATAATTTAACAACACGTGACTTGATTTGTTGGCCCCATACTTTAATGGAAGTTATAGTAACAAGTAGGTTTAATTTTTAATATATAAAGCATTTAATAGAACATGAGCATAATATATAAATATAATACATAAAAATTATCAAGCTGGTGCGTCCTGTGTGATCCATTAAATACTAATATAACTTTAAATGAATTTTACTTTCTTTTTATCCTCTCTTCCGGGTTGTCTGGGAGAGATCGCTTATAAGACCGCCCTCTGTACATTTTACTTTAACTATTGTCATTTATAATTGTAGTCTTTATGGTGTAAAATAATGAATTCTTCATTCATTTATTCATTCATCCTTTAAATTTGGTGTAGTTTGACATTGCGAAGGCAGTTTAGTTTTCTCAAAATATATAGTTATTTCCATTCTATTTAAACCGCTTCATTTTTAGTTTGATTCATTTGTTTTCTTAAGAAATTCAGAGCGTTTATAAAACGTTCATAAAGTATATCATTATGTCTGCACTAATATAATAATTAGGAAGAAGTTATAATTTTATTTGGTTGTTTTTACAAACATGTAATGGATAAACTCAAAAACTACTGGGACGATTTTAAAAATTCTTACGCCATTACAAAGCTGCAATTTTGCTGAGTGGCATAGGCTATATATGTACCACGGGCGAAGACGGGGCGAACCGCTAGTAAAATATGTTTTTGACAGATCCTCAAATCTACCTGTGCTCATTGAAAATCCACATACAGGAAAGATTTCAGACTGAGAATTTGCATCACATTTGTGTGTATCACGTGTTCAAATTTTCGAAGTGACTAAACGCATTTAACATTTTATTCCACAGTTTTCTAGAACGTGTCGTAATGCAAGTTTAATAGTCACGGAAAATAGTGGAATCGTGGAATGAACATCGCACAGATGCTTCTAGAAACTTGAAATTCCTTTAGAAAACCCCCGAGGGACATGACTCAAACATTAACGTAATTTCGCTTTGTCACTATATTGTATAATTTTTTTCTACGAAAAAGATCACCGACGTCCCTGGGGCAGTTACTACAACAATTTCCAGTAACTCGCGGCGGCACTCGCGTGGTACCTAGATGAAAAGTATCTGTACAAAATTTCACACATATGCGATAAGCTGTTTTCGCTTTAAAGAGTAACAAACATCCATACTTATAAACTATCTCGTTTTTATATTAGTAGAACTTACAACAACAACCGAATTAGGATATGTTATTTAAAATCCTTTCGAATATTATAAATGGGAAAGTGCGTTTGATTTCCGTCTTTCTCTTTCGCCGCAGTGCGATTCTTTGACGTGATTTTTGTGTCTGATAATTTCGAAGCTGGAGAATGACATAGGATTCTTTTTACCGTGGTAAAACACTTCTCCTTCATGGGAATTTTCTTTGACCAAGCGGGCGAAAAGCCAATAATATATAAGATATATATATA
>NW_024045138.1:215276-219701 GCF_012273895.1 Zerene cesonia | reverse complement strand
ATATATATATATATATATATATATATATATAAAAGCATAGAAAACAAAGCAATAGTGTATGTAAAAATCTATATACGCTGGTTTTTAATATCGAACGCTGATCCGTAACCAGTGGATTTAAAAAACATGTTTTAATGCATAATAACTTTTGATCACTGGCTCGTTTTTTCACATTGAAGTGAAGAAGCGATGTACATCAAACTATCAATTCTAGCGTGCAGTTTTTGGATTGAGGACTTATAATGAATCTGGCCGGTAGTCAACCTATTGTTCATGTACCCTGCTCCACATAAAAATGCATTCAAACTTAAATCCAAAAAAGTTAAGACCAGTGGTACAGAAACTTAATAAAGTGAAAAACTTACACTGATTTCGGGACAAAATTGTATGATTTTCTACCCACTATATTCCTGTTTTGGTGCGAAATAAAGGTACGTCTAATATCTATGTCTATGTCTAAATTATGGAATCTATCCCCGGACTACTATTGATCCTAAAAACCTGCAGCTTCTGAGTTCCCTCCGCAACACCCATAAAGACAAAATATTTGCAGCTCAGTAATTATATTCATGTGCTAAAGCCTGTATCTAGACTGGTTTATCACACTTAATGAGAGACTCCAAGACGAATCGCACGGGCTAAAGTCAGCCGTTTAGTTGAGCGTGCATATATCACTGTAGGTAGACATTTGTGTGTTGATCTTAATTAATTTCTCCTTATAAACACTGCTGGTAAACGATAGTCTTTGGTTTTAGCTGAGTGAGTTAAGTAGAACATTCTAGAGTGTTCTAGAAGCTAATGAGAATAGGTCATTATTTATGGAGAATCCTACATCCCCGGTTTAATACCAATCGTATATGTTCAAATCTGTGATCAAATCTTGTAATATTAAATTTCCTGTTTTTATGATTTACTAGCGGTCTGCCCCGGCTTCGCCCGTTGTACATATATAATCATAAACATCCTCAATAAATGAGCTATCTAACACTGAAACAATTTTTCAAAACGGTCCTGTAGCTCCTGAGATTAGTGCGTTCAAACAATCTCTTCAGCTTTATAATATTAGTAAAGATAGATAGCACATCATATAAACAAATCAACAAACTACGAAGATCACTGGAATTCACAGGACATCAATTGCAATTAGATAGCAAAATGAATTATCTGAAACTGTTTACCGGGTCGTGGTAGCGATCGATACAAACTTATCGGGTAATTTTAACACATTCGCCATAATCTAACGAGCGAATAGCACATTTGTGCTTCCATTTCGATTCGGATATTAACGTGTGGGATTATCGCAAATCGGCTCCAAATACGGGGACGTGGTGCTTGGGGACAGAGCGGGTTTCGAGACGGTTAGGGCCCTGTACGGCCCTAAATAAATATACATGGACATGACCAATAATATGCACAAACGACGGTCTTTTCGCTAGATAGTGATCCCTTCCAGACTGCTACATGTATTGAGTAAAAAGATACATGTAAATATATGGATATCATTTTGAAGGGGATGAGAATTCACAGGTTTGCCAAAAGCACTACGTGTTTTATATAAGGTTGTTACTAGGCTGGTCGGCAGAAGCGTTCACCTATTTTAATTGATAAGGTAGTATGTGCATAATATATGTAAGATTTTTATGTTTATTAAAGACAATAAACATTTATATAATCCGCCACGCTTCATACTCACTAAAGTGCTTAAGTTGTCAGGTAAAGGATCCTTTAAGCGTGGTTGTTGGTTTTTAAATACAAATTTTAAAAAAGTGCTAAAGATTAAGGGTTGAAAATGACAGATTTTGAACTAAACGAGGTAAACTAAATGATGCCATTCTGAAAGCCGATTTTATAACCTTTGGTGGAAAGTTATCCCATTTAAGTATTCACCAAACACAAAAAATCGCTCAAATCGTACGTTCGTTGTGGGGAATCACAAAGAAAATGTCTCGGTCTGGCAGGCAGAAGGCTGATCACTAACATCCATAAAGAAAATCGGTCATGAGACGGATATATATCATCTGCCCCATACCTTAGGGGACACGGGACTATAGAGTCCCGTTAAGCAAATTTAAAAAGAAATTATTGATCCTTATTACAAATACATCCCTGTTGTTTTCTGTAACGAGGTGTGCCCCAGCTTTCCGCTGATAAACGGGGCATTAGATAAGGCGTCCCGTTCTTTCAACTTCGAATAAACTTCAATTGCGGAATGAAGTAATGCGGAGTATTTTGGTAAACTAAGCTTAGTGTTTATGTTAGT
Organism: Zerene cesonia; assembly: GCF_012273895.1. Taxonomy (NCBI): domain Eukaryota; kingdom Metazoa; phylum Arthropoda; class Insecta; order Lepidoptera; family Pieridae; genus Zerene; species Zerene cesonia. Next base: position 217,441 of record NW_024045138.1, on the reverse strand, counting down.
TTACAAATGTATTTCACCAATTCATCACTCTGTGCATTCATGTGTTAGGTTAAACTCTTTACTTAAAGAAATGTGCTTATGTTGCAAAGATAATGTACTTTGATAATGTGCTTTTTAATATATATATATATATATATATATATATATATATATATATATATATATATATATATATATATATATATATATATATTTACTGAAATTATTAAATCCTGGCGATACTAATCAGGGTAATTAGATAAACTCATACAATTATTGTATTGTCATTGATCCTTATTTATTTATTTATCCTTGATAAGTGTTCAGAGTTTGAATGAAATCTGTCCGTTTGAAGACGGTTAAAATCGAGCGTAAAGGTTTATACAAGGAGGTTACATACAAAAATACAAGTGAAGCTAATAAATGCTTTAATTAACATCAGCAATTCTATCGTTCTATCGTTTAATGGTACGGTAAGAAGGGATGAAAGCGCTTTCGACGCTGTTTTTCTTGTGAATGTACGTATTTAGCCATCTATCACAATAACTACTGAATCGATTATACTGAAACTTATACTAATCCCTAAATTGTTGTTGTTGCCCTGAACGAAATTTAAGAGAAATATTTCCAATCAATTTACATTCTTTGACTTTGCGTGGACAAATATACATAGAAACAAACAAACACATGAACATACACTTATCATATTTGATCCAATAAAACTTCAATCATTTCAACCTTACTTACGGTCTTTGAGTTTGCGTGGACAAACATACAAATTACCGGTAGGTAGTAGGTACAATTATATTTGAATCACGTGTTTATAAACTGTTAAAGACTTAAATATCCAAAACTGTGCAATTCTAACAATATTATACACGTAAACATCGAATGATTAAACCTTTTTTTTGAAGTCGGTAAAAAAATACTAAATATGTCTTCGATTATTCGTTTACAAATAAAGAAAAAATAATAATAAGAGCGCCTTATTTTTAAAAATATAAAGGCAAATGTAATAGAATATAAACAATACAAAATTTACAAAACTATTACGTTTTTAATAAAACTATTTAATAAAAGCTAGCTATCGAAAAAGTTGAGCTCTCGATACTAGGAAATTTTATTTATTATTAAAATCTATTCGATGTGAAAAATGTTAATAAATTTAGCTAGTTATGCGAGCTGTATTTGATTTGAATTCCATCTTAATGAACACAGTATAACATTTAATCTATATTAAAACTGCTGACAACAAAAATGTTCTTTGTTCAATCGATTATACATATGTCCCATATACGGGTATGTTCCCACTGCTGGGACACAGGTTTGCTATGAGGGTGCAGGTCATAATCCACCACGCTGGCCAAGTGCGGGTTGGCAGATGTCACATGTCGTCGAACTTTTGATTCCTGGACATGCCGGTTTCCTCACGATGTTTTCCTTCACCGTTTTGAGCCGTGGTGAGCACACATGTGCAGATAACTTCAGAAATTAGTTTATTTCCTGCACGCTCGCCTGGTCTCGAACCCCTACTTGTCGACTTTAAGTCCGAGGTCCTCACCACTGAGCCACCACTATCCATATACACATGTATTGAATGCAATGCATCACACTAATATTGAATGTGAAAGTTAGTTTGTTTCAATGTTTGTCCCTCAATCACGCTGAAACTACTGAACGGATTTTTATGAAAGGGCAGGGAATGAGCTGACTTGTTTGATAGGATACTTTTTATCCTGACTAAATGCTCCCTTGGGATCGTCTAGTAGTACATATGCCTTGGTCACTCAGGGATCAAGTACATATGAAACGGTGAAAGATTTTTTAAATCCATCCACTAGCTCCTCAAATTAGTGCACAGAAGTAAAAATAAAAGAACTTTTCTTATATAATATTATAATCAAAAAAAAGTATGTTAAATATTTATATTCATACTTGTCTTACATATAAAATGCCCGTGTCACAATTTTAGTTACCAAACTCCTCTGAAACGGCTGGACCGATTCTTAGGATACTTTGCGTGCTTATTAGGTATGTCTGCTAATCGGCCAATATCTATTTTCATACCCCTAAATGATAGAGAAAGGCAGAACAGCAGGGTCAGCTTGTATAAGTATATACTTAGTCTGGCCATAAATACTGTTACACTTAATTATAAAAAAATATTACATTTGAATTTCGAATCT
>NW_024045138.1:166978-214276 GCF_012273895.1 Zerene cesonia | reverse complement strand
GTAATAAATGTTATTTGCAGTTAACAATTTTCTTTTTTCTTTATTACAATATTTATGGCAAGACTAGGTATATTATGCCCACGATATATTTGAATAAATAATTAATTAATAAAAAATAAAAAAAAACCGCTCTCCAAGTGTCAAAATAAGGCCTAAATGGGAACGAATGATAGGCATCAGCTTTCACATGAAAAATAATATCAGAATCAGTAGTAACAAACACAAAAGAATACAGTTGAAGTGAGATCCCCTTTCTAGAAGTCGGTTAACAAATACAGCCAAAATGAGGACTTTCTCCATTTATTTAAGTCGGTTAACAAATATGTAATTGAAGATCCATCTCATTAACTCCTCTGTCCGCAGTTTCGACGTCCGAGGCCGTAGTTTCAATAAAGCGCTTCACTGGAGCGACCCTCTCGCGTTCGGGAAGCGCGCTTACTTCGTCACCATGTCACGTCCATCTTGCCTCACGGTGGACTCCGTGCAGCTGGACGATGAAGGCATATACAGGTGTCGGGTGGACTTCAAGAATTCACCTACACGGAACTTTCAAATACGCCTCAATGTTATTGGTGAGTTAGTTCATATTATCCATACCTTTGATCTACCAGTAAATGCTGAATATTTCCATGGTTCAAATATAATAATAGAAAACGACTAAAATGTGCACGCGATAGCCCCTAAATAGTGTCCCGAGTGGCTAACAACATGGAGTATGCAGCTCGGGCTTGTCTCTCCCGCGTTTTGCCCCCCTGGCTTCGTTGAACGAATGCATGGATTATTAAACCTTTAATACCTGTATATCTAGATGTTTTCTTGCAACATTCTTTTGTTTACAGTACCACCACACCAGTTATTACTGTACGACGAAGCGGGACGAGATTTAGCTGGTGTGGTAGGGCCTTTAGAGGAGGGAGGCAACTTCACACTGCTCTGTGAACTTAGAGGAGGTGAGTGAAGGACATTTTTACATGTGGTAAAGCAAAGGAGCTATTGGAGGCGCCTGGTGGTTAGCGATTAGTTTCGATTTGATTAGTTTCTTAATATGCGTTTGTAAACGAAATTCCAACGGGTGCAGAAGGCCCTTATCCTTTTCCTTACCTTTCCCAGTCCTTTCCTTTGCCCCGCATAGACGTAGGCCTTCTATAATTAGTCTTACGCCTCTGCAAGTGTTTATAGGCGGTCCCACCAGCTCCTTTTCCGGCTAAGGCATAGAAAAGAGAGCATACATTTTTAATAATGTCTTAAACCTAAGTATACAATAACTCTATCGAATTTCTATTACAAATAAAACATCAATTAAACCTAAAATTCCCGATATGGGAAAATACGCTCTAGTGCCATCGAATACAGCCCAAAATTACATAACGATAATATGATACAGATATTGCGAAAAAGATAAATTCCCGAAGAATATGATATCACTCAAACAGACAGGACAAAAGGTACACTTGAAGTTGAAATAGAAGCGGAAATAGGTAAGCAAACTATTAACGTTACAAATGGCACTTCTGTTACAAGCTCAGGTTATTTATCAAACGGGTGCAAGCGATTTTGATCCTTACGATTCGGCAAATAATATGTTTGGGCAAACATTGACGGAAGTCTCAATTTCTATGAAAATTGCTATGGAATGGGATTGATTCGTATTGTATTGTTTGTTGGCTGAGATTTTTAACGTTCTAGAACAATCCATTTGCATTCAATAGGGTGAGGTATAAACTCACATTTTGAAACTAGATCTTTCTTGATAGAATGTTTTGTTTCTAAATGACTTTGTTTTTAACCGACTTCAAAAAAGGTGCATGTGTGTGATATTATCAGAATTGAACACTTTTTGGATATGTTAGTCGATAACAGGCTGTAAACACGCGTGTCAGATTTCATAAGTGTAAACATGTTTGTTCACTCAAAACACAAAAACTGTAAGTCGCATTTAGTTAATTTCTTTTTAATTGTGTAGGGTATGCTTCAACTTACGGAACAGTGAAAGTATCATTAAAATTGTCGTTTTTATGTTTATTAGTAATTACGAAGTAGGATATAATACTGGAATATCATAGAATACTAGCTTCCCGCCCACGCATTCGTACTCAAAGAAAAAAAATAAACAGTCCCGGGGTTTCACCGCATAATTTCCGTTAACGTAGGGTTCCCGGGAAAATAAATATCCTGTGTCGTTTCTCGAGACTACTCTGTGCCAAATTTCACCTATATCGGTTCAGTGGTTTCCGTTTCCTTATCCTTACCTGTCCCAGTCCATTCTTCTTACCAATCATCAATCCTTTCCCTTTCCCTTATCCATTAAAAGCGGGCAGCGCATCCGCAGAGGCACTACTCTACGAATGTTCATGGGCGGTGGTGATCGCTTACCATCAGGCGAACCACCAGCTCAGTTGCCCGCTATGACATAAAAATACCTTATTGAGGATAACGAAGAGATATTTGATTACCATCTTAATGCAAAGTATATTTATAACGTTTTTTAAAGTTTAACGCTTATTGCTTTCATTTGAAGTTTAAAAGATGATAAAAAAACCTAAAAAATAATAAAATACTCAATATCGAACACACGTAACGTAATTTGATTTGAAATTTGAATTATTCGAGCACTGACATCAGTTCGGAAGAAGGAAAAATGTTTGAGAAGTTTGTACAGAATCGTGAGAGCGGGGACGTGAAATATTCTAAAGTTAGAAACCCCGGCATTATGATCTTATGAGATTTAGGATGCAGCAAGGCGCCACACTGAATTATACGATTTTTTAAACGATTATCATAATGTTTTATTCAGGAGTTTTTTTCTATGTAAATAGACAAGTGGTTTGCGCCAGGTTCTCTCGTGGTACGTATGGTACTGTTTTAAGACGTAATGACAATCCCCTCTTCCTTCTTCGCTATGGTAGATATATATATATATGACTGTGTGTGTGTGTGTGTGTGTTTGAGTGTGAGTTAGAAGGCTGGTTCTGGCCAATAGATTTGTGAGAAGGAAGTTTTTAAATAACAAATTGGCTCTACTTCCGTTACACAGCACAGCATTACTTCATGATTTAATAAATTCGAAGAAATGGCATGTATCGTTCAAGATTATCTTAAACAATACATGGCATTCCTCTGTCCTAAAAAGAGCCTTCTCCATACTGGGTAAAAAGGTAACAATCGCAATTAGAAAATCCAGCGATCCGTATAATTAACGAAAAGCAATTACAGATATTTCCGTGAATAAAACAAAAAGCGCTTACGATAATAACTTATTACGTATGTTGCGGGCCGCAAACTGCCGACTTAGGTGTAAAATTTAACGAGACGTCGTAAATAACCATTATAGTACAGGAGCTGGCGATTAATTGCCTAGTTCTTATTTTTGGTGCGAAATTTTTTTGTTATTCATCATTTTAATAGAAATCTGTGGTTCTTGACTTGATTAACATAGTTAATAATAGCATTATGGTTAGAATATGCTGGTTCTCTTAATATATAGATTCAGATGTGTTAAACCTGACCTGAATCAGGCTATAATCTATCATCGGTGGCAAATTTCATCTAAATTCGGTTACTTATTGTGTAATCTGAAAAAACAAACCGAAATCGAGCAAAATAAGTATCTAATGACAACGTGACTAATCACTTTAATATACCAATACTGAATATAATTCTATATCTGAAATTGTCACTTATTTTTAAATATATTTTGATAGTATTTGTCTATGCATGTATAATACTCAATGTGACTGACTGACTGACATAGTGATCTATCAACGCACAGCCCAAACTACTGAACGGATCGGGCTGAAAATTGATATGCAGATAGATGTAATGACGTAGGCATCCGCCAAGAAGGGATTTGAATAAATTCTACCCCCAAGGGGATAAAATAGGGGATTAAAGTTTGTACCATGAAAATTTACTAAGACCGCGCGGGCGCAGTTGCAGGCAACAGCTAGTTGACATACATGTCTGATATTTTTGATAATGTCTAACTTATTGTTAAGATGTCTTTTGTTTATTTCTTGGATATGATATGATATACAAGTCCTCAATAATGTGTGATCATTTATAACTAATATCATTTCATTTGCCGCGTTGCATACTTAATAACACTTGCATAATCGTGTTCCTAATCACATTTGATTAGCGTACAATTAAATTAACTATACTAATATCATAAAGCTGAAGAGTTTGTTTGTTTGAACGCACTAATCTCAGGAACCACTGTTCCGATTTGAAAAATTTTTTCAATGTTAGATGGCCCATTTATTGAGGGAGGCTATAGGCTATATATGAACTACGGTCGAAGCCGGGGCGGACCGCTAGTTAACGATGAAATTAATGAAATTATTTACGTGTAGAAAGGATTATGCAACACACATTTCAATTGAATCAACCAACAGACATTTTGATATTTTAAGTGTTATATATAGAGATATTTTATATTAAATAATGTTTGTTATATATTAGAAACTGTTATTGTTTCTATATAAAATACTTTCGTAAATAGATGTCGCTTTCCCTTTGCATTGTGATTGTTTGGTAGAGATTGCACAATAGCGATAAGAGCGCCTTCTTCACCTCAAATCTTATGTTGTATTTTCAATGTAATTGTTGTGTATGATTATTTTTAATCACGGAGATTTAAAACTAATTTTTACGAAACCATCTCTTTGGCTATGAGTTAAGTTAGTCCAACCAGCGAAATACGCTAAGCCTATTCCTTTTGATGATATCGCGAAGGGAGTTTCGGCTTTTCTTAGATTTTTCTTAACAAAAGGCTTACAGAAATCCCCTTCAAGGTTACGTAATAGCATTATCCTCACCATTGTCCAAAATGTTTGAAAAACAACGATAATTCTTATCTTTGCCACGAGTTTATTTTATTTGAGGGATTTGGAGTTCTTTAACTGCCTCGAAGGACCTTTTACGGCGATCCATATATTTGTTGCAGGCATAATAAAATGCGTTGTTGTTATTTCGTTATGAGCTGTGTATTTTTTTGTAAACATTGCTAATAGTCTTACTTATATTTTTAATCTATACTAATATCTATACTTACTGAAGAGTCTGTTTGCTTATTTGAACACGCTTATCTCAGGATCGACTGGTCTGATTTGAAAATTTCAGTGATAGGTGCTCCATATATTGAGAAACGCTATTGGCTGTTTAAAATGATGTGTGACAGGGATGAATTTTCGGAGTACAGCTGGTTATAATAATATAAAGCTGAACAGTTTGGTTTGTTTGTTTGAACTCGCTTAACTCAGGAACTGCTTGTTGTAATTGTAAAGATATTTTTGAATTTAATTCTAAATTTATAGAAGAAGGCTACAGGCTACATAACATCCTATACAACGTGGCTGAAGCAGAGGGACACAAATCATACTTCCACGTTTATTGTCCCATTTATTTACTTTTTAACTTATAATATTTAAGACCGTTGTAACAATGTTTATATAAATATTTATTTTATTCACCCTTCCTTGTCCATTCCTTCGTTTCTTACCACTTTTATCTATATTATCTTATAAAAAAAGTAAAAGAAAACCTTCAACTATTTTTCTACTAGAAAGTTACGTAAAAAAAAGTTACATAAGCATTTTTTCGATCCCCGCCCTTGTCGGAGCCGGGGCGAGCAACCAGTCAAATCATAATAGTTTTCCTCATAACCTTTTAATACTACCCATCCTGCAAAAATTCTTAAATAAATTACGAATTCAAAATTAAAATATCGCAATAAAGCATGGATGAGATAATATTGCGAGAAGAGTTAATAATGTTGTGAAAATTTGCAGTGTGTATTTGAGCTTAGTTTGGTGAAATATCGGATAAAACTATCTTTTTACTTGAATTAAATGCAACTCTCTAATTCAAATTTCTTTATTAACTGACGGTCGGGAGTCAAGTGATTCGTCATTTCTTTTATCTTAATAAAAATGTTTATTAGAAGCCATTTTTTATTTTATTTTTGAAACTGTTTTGTTCCTTATAATCTATAGATAAAGTAGGAATAAAATAAAAATATAAATGAAAGAACGATAAAAAATACGTTATTTATGGACATATACACATTAAAAAGATACACACGAAGGTTAAATAAATAAATACCATATTATAACAATATAATCAGTGTCATATTACTTGAAGTATCAAAAATTTAAATTACTTAATTAACGAAATTCATCCTAATTAAGACACCTAAATCCATTCCACCTTACGACCTAGTATTGTCATCAAATGCGAAATACAATTTAACACTGCACCGGGCTGAAACTGCTCAACTCATATCGATATAATCTTTGGTAATATCCCAAAAAGTCCGTGGAGAAAATTGGAAAAGTAAAAAAGCGAAGCGTGCCTGATTTCGAAACCTAATATAACGCGTCGAAGCATCCAGCTATGAGTGCCCAAGTTCTAACTGAAACGTGCATACTTCGATACTTCGTTTAATTAACATATTTCAAACTTGAGATGCGATTACGCAATGTGACAAACAGAAGTTGGTAATTCTGCTGTTTTTGACATGCTTTTATAGCTTCTAGCTTCTTTCAAGCATCATCAGTATGTTTGCGTGTAAACTCTTTAAGTCCTTCAGACTCAATTTTGATCTATTTCAAAACCGACAGATTAAGTTCAAATTTTGTATACTTATCATCCTCGATGACAGTATAATAATTTTATTGGTTTATCTTATTATCCTGATTAGGATGGGGACCGATGGTAAATTATTATTTTCATGAATAATGACGATTCAAATGCGATTCTAAATGAATCAATCAAATCTAGTTGAATAGATAGATGTAGTGTTTAAGTTTTGTGTTTGATGATTTTCTTGCTTATACTTTGCAAGTGAGACAATTTAGTTGACTCTATCATTAAAGCGTGTGTTTAAGTTTTAATTATAAACGCAAATTTTTGTACAAAATGGAATGATAGGTAGGCATTCTGGAGTAGTAGGTTCCTTTTGTAGAATACTAGACGAGCTGAACTGAATTAATTTATGTTTTTTCTTTTCGTCGTTAGTTAATTTTTTACTATTCAATATTCCTCGAAAAAACAGAGCCATTTAGATCGGCTAAGCGACCATGCCTTTCTCACACTGGAATTAGTACTGCTTTAAGACGTCACAGTTCCAAGATAATTTACGTAGGAGATATGTTTATTGCAATTTTTTTTCTATATTGAATAGCAAACACCAATTCAAACGAGAAACACATTCCCAGGGCGTCCACAACCGTCCCTATCCTGGCTTATCAACAACAGCCCAGTGGAGGATCACACGATCCTGAAGAACGACGGCAAGGTCATCATCAGCCGGATCAGCATCAACGGCGCGGAGAGGAGCTGGCTGAACAGCACCGTGCGGTGTCAAGCTACGAACACTGCGCTGTTGAGTCCACATGAACGGACTGCGAGGGTCGAAATGAATTGTAAGAAGTTTTCAAAATTATAATCAATAGCATATTTTATTTAGATTTATTTGTACTTGTATTCTGTATGGACAAGTTATGGTTTATAACATAAACTAGCTGCGCCTCGCGGTTTCACCCGCGTCAGTCCGTATCCCGAAGGAATATCGGGATAAAAAGTTACCTTTATGTTATTCCAGTTGTCCAACTATCTACGTACCAAATTTCATGGCAATCGGTTTACTAGTTTTTGCGTGAATGAGAAATAAACACATACACATCCTTACAAACTTTCGCATTTATAATATTAGTAGGATGGTGTATTTTAGACAAGATCTCTATAAGTTTATCACAGGATTCTGCATGTAGCGTATACAGGGTGATTTAGTGATAAACATTTTGCTCTCAAGAAGAGTATGTGCATTTTTAATTTCTATTATAAGAAAGCAAAGAAACTAGTTCAGGCATTGACTAGTGGTAAGATAAATGTACCACCCATGTACATTTGTAACTACGAGTGTGTGCTTAACATAGAACAACGGGACGGGACATAAATTTGTGCATTAATCGAATATCACTCCCCTTTTTCCCTATTTGCGTTGTTGCTGATATTCTGCTCTTTTAATAATAATTTATTTGTTTTTTTTTGTTATTCACAGTACGCCCAACATCAGTGCTGATAGTAGAGAAGCCAGGCGAGCTATCAGCTGACGCAGAAGTGACGTTGGTGTGCGTCACGCACGGCAGTAGACCGCCTGCGCAGGTCACGTGGTTCAGGGAGAACAGAAAATACACTAGAGGAAAGGTTTGTTGAAAGAATAGTACAAATACATATCTACACGAACACAGGTATTATAAGAATTCCTTTTTTCTAATAGATAAAGTAATTAAGTACTATTTAGTTTACATTTTAGATACGGATATGACATGAAATTCTCTCCAATAAGAGAAATTCGCAGGCAATCACGTATGAAGGTTCAAATGTTGAATTATTGTTCCCTAAAACATTGCTCCTAAATTTTCTTTTTTTGCAGCACAGCGAGCAAATAAACGAGACGTCTACTATCAGCAAGCTGACCATGCTGCCGCAGCCAGAGGACGATGGCGTCACGATTAGGTGTCGTGCTGACAACCCAGTGCTGAGGGTGGCTTTGGAGGACTCCTTCAGGATGAGTGTTGTTTGTAAGAATATTTTGTACCTATGGTTAAAAGTCTATTTTTCTTTTCCCGCTTCCTCGGTAACGTAGCAAATGCCTGAATAACAATGGGGTTCTGTTCCCGGTAAAGGCTAACAAATACAATGTCTCAAAATGATAGGACACAGACTCAATTTTGTAGTATATTCAGTAATTGTAGTAATGTAGGCGTGATATTGTTTTAGCGACGTGGAAGAAAACATAACAGTCTGTAAAGAATGACAGAAAGAAAAACAAAACAAATACCTATTTAGCGAAACAGTGTAAAACAAAAAATGAGTTACAGATGTTGTACTCCTAATATAATTCTGAAATAATGAAATGTCTTTATGGAAATTGTGAGTGAGTGTGAGTCTCATAATAGTTGAATTTTAATTTCGTATTCTTCTTCTTTCTATTAATTATCTACCTTTTAAAAGATTTTCATTCATTATTTCAATTATTTGAACCCACTTCACGTTAATACCATAAAATTCGCACTGTCTAAATAAATAAAACGAATCAACATAAAATAAACGTAATGTCCCAAAACAACAATTCCAGTACGTGAGATCTTCGAGATAGAAAAACTAATTTTCCGACTTTTATCTAAATATCCACAATTCTCGGTCGCCCTTATCAAACTAACTGCTCTATCTCTCGACAATGGACTCATTCTCCGTTGCTTAGGGCTCAATTTTGCTGCGACAATTCAAAACTAAATTAGTGAGCACCTAAACTTTAAAGACTTCAGAAATCTTAGCGATCTCGGCATACACAAATAGGATATGAAATAAACACCTCAATTTTGTATGACTCAATTCTGGAAGTTTCGAGAAATTGCAGTGAGCTCGAGTTTTCAACTGTGAGAACTTGGTGCGATTGAGTTTGGACTTTTCGCCTGGTGAAATAGAGTTTACTTTCGCAGATAGACCGGTCGTTAGTATGTCCCTGGGCAGCACGTTAAATCCAAACGACATAAAGGAAGGCGACGACGTGTATTTTGAGTGCAACATCAGGTCGAACCCTAAAGAGCATCGCATCTCATGGTACCATAACGTGAGTGAGTTAAAAATTTAATTTTCTTTTCGTATTTCTAGAAGAGTTTGTGAGACGTATGAAGCTGGAACTGTTTGTATTGATTTTATAGTTCACACGATACCGTACCCGTAAACTTCCGTAAAGAGGTAAACAGTGCTTTAGTCAACTCTAAGAGCCGCTTATCCATTGTATGTTTGTTTTTTAATGACATGGTTTTTTGGGTTAAGTTTTTTTATCCGAGAGAGGGTAGCTGAGATGAACTTTTCTAAAGGTAGCTCTGCAATGCCCGCTTTTAAAAAGTATCGGTAAATAGTTTAAAATTTAAAGTTTTAATTTAAGTATACAGAAAATACAAATATAAATAGAAATAAATCTAGGACATTGTTTCAGTACCGACAAATATAATCGTTTTCTTGATACATTTTTGGTTTGAAATAACAAAATCATTATTTAAAAGTATCACATCATACCTAAAATATGGTATAAATTCCACATCTACTCCACATTGTGTTGCTTTAAAAGATGTCTGTGGAAAACGATTTACATTGAAGTATTCAAATAATCGTTTTGGATAGCCTCTAGCATATCCTAACAGTAAGCAAACAATATGATATGTGGCTCCTCTGAGGATCCTGAGCGTAATGGAATAACAGTTCTAGTACCTGTTAAGCAAGGGCTTGCCTCATAAATCATAACACACTATTGAATAAAGCGTAACGTTCAAATGAGTTATTCTCTTTTCCTTTTCGTATAATATAGTAATGTTTTCATATGAATATGATATTTAATTAGGTGTATTATTGCGACCCTATAGCAACGGTACAGTGATAAGAAACTGAGACTTGCGTCGTAGGTTAAGGGTTCGATAAGACAAACTAGTGCATATTTGTCACACCAATTACTGATACAATCTATTTTATCTACCATACCAACATTATAAAAGTTTATAAGGCTGGATGGATGTATGTTGTTCTTCTTTCACACGAAAACAAATGAATAGATTTCTATGGTACTTGGCTTGACTTGGCTTGAAGTTTACTTAAGTTATGAGTAGCTTAAGTACCATAATAAAACAAAGGCTACAAAAACTACTACTGCCCGTTTGTTAGTCTGCAGATAAAACTCGCGGCACAGCTAGTAATAAAGAAAAAATTCTATAACAAAAATATTAGATTGACTCTGAAGCGTCAATAATATACACAGTTTGATGAGCCATTATTTACTAAATCAAACATAACATAGAACTATCAAATCAGTCAGAACAAACTACATCTTGTGTAGAAATCGTATCTTTCTATAGGATGAGCAAGTCACTCAGAACATGTCATCAGGGGTGTTCATCAGCACCAAGTCGCTGGTGCTGCAACGCGTGACACGACAAGATGGTGGCCTGTACTCGTGCAGAGCAGCCAATCAGATCGGGGAGACCACCAGCCAATCTGTGTACTTGAGAGTGCAGTGTACGTAGACTAGTGTAGTAGTTTCTACTGTTTGTATTTTGTGTCTAAATTGTATGTGATGGGAGTAATGATAGTAGAATATGTAGAGGGTAGAATAAGTCGATGGAAGAATTACATATTAGAAATATACAGAGGATATAAATAAAATATAATTGGTAATTGCAATTTAAAATTCGCTTCATATTTTGTAATTGTTGATTCATGTTCCCTTATGTTTAAAATGCGACTTAAGTAGATCCTTTTTAAGTTGTCTAATATTAGATTAAGAATTAATTCACGAACTCTAAAAAGCACATAAATTTGAGCAAAGCGAAGGACGTGGGTTCATAATTTTCTAATTAATGAGAAATATTAAATAAGGAAAAGTACCAAATTATATAGGTACCAAGTACTAAATACTTCAGCCACTCAAAAGTTTCTAAGTTGACGTTTCTGGTCATTAGCAAATTACTGAATATCCGTGATTTGATAAACAGTCAACTGCGTATTGATTTTAGCTTTGAAAAAAACATTATATGTATATAAGTGATGCTTGTATTTTGTCTTATGTATCTATTTATATATTTTCAACAAATATATTTATATACAATATATTATATATTTTTTATTATTTATTGTGTTTAGCGTTACATTATTGCCTTATTTTTGCGCACCTGCCATTTAAATTTTAATTTTCCATTATTGTTAGGGTTGTTTGTTAGAGATCGCTACCTAGCGATAAGGTCGCCTTGTACTATTTATGTTTGTATCGAAATAGAAATTTTCATTCATTTATTCATAAGAATGCAAAATATATACACCGTATTTCCATCTTCCCTCTAAGTGATAATATAAAATTAATAACAATACAATGCTTTTAGAAGTTAAAAACTTTTTAACGGATTTTAAACGCGATTTATTCATCATATTATTAACCCGACGTTTCGAACACTTTACAGCGAGCGTGGTCACGGGGAGACTGGTTATTAGAATCGAAATTCGACCATCTCGTTTTAACAACAGTCACCTGCATCGCCTTGCACCTATCTCTATAAACCAATCGAAAAATATGCATTCTATTATACTGATTAACAGTTTATATTATATCATCATAGTAAGTGGAGGCAGAATCAAGAATAATATATTGTACTACAGCTGTGTATTGTACTACAACATACGAGTGGGACACCATTAGCATTTCTATTTTCTCTTTCACTTTAACTCTTTTCATGTAAAATCCTCCTTTGCTTTTTCTGTACTAGTTCTAAAACATTAAAATTTGTGTCAAACACGAAACAAAACAAGAAAATTTAAATTGTTATTTGTTAAGTAATGTTCCATAATCACATGGGAATACTTCCAAAATTTCAATGGTTTATTAACCGACTTCAATAAAGGTGGAGGTTATCAATTCGACTCTATTTTGTTGCCTTTCATTCAACTGGGTCAACCGAATTTTCTGATTGTTCTTTCATTTGATATCTAGTGCCTCCAGTGTGATCCCATTTATTCTAGTACTGAAAATTCGAAGGTGGTGAAAAATAATCATTCTTATAACCAGATGCACCGACCTGCGCTCAAACAACGCCAGTGGTGATCGGAGCCCGTCTGGACGAGGCGCTCCGGGTGCGCTGCACGGTCAGCGCTGATCCTGCTGATGTGGCTTTCTACTGGCAATTCAATAACAGCGGTGAAAGCTTTCAAGTATCACCCGCTAGATATGGTAATTGTGGATAAGATTCTCTGGTCTTCTATTCTTAGACTTGTTTAAAATATGTATGTTGTATTTAATTTTATGGGTCAATATTTTGCTATGTCTAAGAATAAAAACGTTTCTGTTTCAAATGTAAATTATTAACACGCTTTTATTAGCTTCACCTGTATGTATGTCTATTGTAAAAATTCGTAAGCGATGGAGGACTATTTTTTATGTCATCTACGGCAATGTACCTGGTGCGTCACTTGATTGTAAACGCTACCACAGCCCATAAACATTTGCATGGATTGCTGACTTTAAATGATATGGGAAAAGTAACAGATTGACGAAGGAGATAAAGGAAAGGACTGGGAATGGTAAGGAAAGGGATACATACATACAAGGGTATCTTAAGCACTCTTCAAGTTTACGTAAACAAAAAAGTAATTTGTTTTGGGATATGTCTGTCCTTATTCCAATTATTAGTTTTTCTTAGAAAAAGTAGACGTTAAACCTACTGTAGTGGAACTGAAAGTTTTTGCTTTTCTTAATTACCTGTCTTTAACGCCTACGCAATATCCTAACCTAGAATAATTACCGAGGAATAAATTGCTTCTTCAATTGTGAGTATAAAAACAATACTAAATAATTGTTTACCTCCATTTCGCGTATTATAAATTGTTTCTAATTAAATAATAAGGGGACAGGGAGAGAAATTATGGCTTGGACCAACTTACATTAGAAAGTTGCTTTATTTTTCTTAAAAAAAAATATTGAACTTTTTGACGTGACAACGTCTTAAATTAGGTTGCGGCTCGGAGTCACTCATGAAAAAGTGTAACGCCCGGTAACGTTACGATGAGTCACCGAACTATGATCGGTCCGCCGCGCGCGCAGCACTAGAGAATTAGGCGCATTGAATCGGCGCGTGCTTGTGTCTCTGTCTCTGTCTTTTTAGTAAACAAAATATATTTTCTATAGTTATAATTTGTGCAATTCTTATTTTCATTCAATTCCTTGTTCCTATTGTGCAATTTAATAATATTCATATAAATAAATATTCTACTGAGAAAAAGACGTTGTCACGTAAAATCTTCGCCCGTAAAACCGACTTTACAGGCAACCATTTTTTTATTTTCTTTCCGGAATCCATAATCTACTACTGATTAAACAGTAGAGACTAAGACAACTAACTCTTAGTGAATTTCTAAACTAAATTGTTATTACTTTGTACATGCATATAATATGATATAATTAAGATAAATCTTGTAATTTGATAAGAAATAAATACATTTTATTATTATATTGCCTGGATATAGAAGCGAAGCGAGCGTGCCGCAATGGCGGCTGTCGATTGGTAGAATACATTAGGGCGTTTCGTACTCAAACTCGATTCAGTTTATTTTAAGTTTTTAACGCGTGTTCCCTAGTTTATTTCCTAGTTTCCCTAGTTGTAACAAAGGCAATTTCAACTAGTGCTAAGCTAGTTAAAACCGCGTTGCAACATAATACGAGTTCTTAATGCGTGTGTTATTTAATGACGATGATGATATAATGTAATTATGCAGTGTCCACTGGCGGCACAGCGAGCGAGTTGCGATACCGCGCAGCGAGCGAACGCGACTACGGCGCGCTGCTGTGTCGCGCGACGAACGCAGTCGGCACGCAGCATAAGCCGTGCGTGTTCCAGATTGTGCCAGCAGGTATGTGGGAAATTGTATTTTGTCATACTTTCTAAATGTATATTATGATGTAACAGATAAATGTGGAGAATGGGTGACTCTCATTGTAAAGCAACAGTAGCTTGTATAGAAGTTCATGAAGTTTGGGGGAAAGATGAAGAAATCTAGTTTCTTGGATAATCTAGTTTATGGTTATATAATATATAAGGTGGCTAAGTATAATAAAAAATTAAAAGGAGTGGGATATTAAAAGGATTGACGACAGGAAAGCAGGGAAGTACAAGGAGGGATATGGTGAAGAAGCATCACTCACCATATGAAACAGCATTTCGCGTACTAGTATTTCACACCAATTTTCTGTAGTGATCTGATACATTCCCGGTGCGAGCTGCAACGTAAGCGCAATACAAAATGGCGTATTTTTGGCGCCAAATTGTATATTCATAAACTCGAACGCGAAAAGTTTAAATCTGTTTGTTTTAGATGTTGTGTTCATTTGGAAATATAAAAACTGGGCCACTGTTTATTTTTGCTTGTAAAGACTCTAAACTAAGCGGTTCTTAAACATAACTAATTAAATTGGCTTTGAAAATAAAACTCTTTTCAAAAACATGAATGCTTTTTAACAGTGCTACAGAGGCCAGTTGCAAAAAAAAAGCGCTTTAATGATAGAACTAAATTATCTCACTCACTGTTACAGAGTGTACGTAATGAAATTACGAATTAATTATTTAATCTTATCGATCCTAATGAGGATGATAGGATAAAGCCATGAGATTATTGTAGTGTCACCGATCCTTGATAAGAATTAAATTTAAATATTATAGTAGACCTTGTGCCTGTCCTAATGTTCATGGGAGATGGTAGCGCTTACAATCAGGCGACCTACCAGCTCCATTGCCGATCATGATAAAAAAAAATGTGTCTGTTGTAAAAGGAACGAAATCAATTCCAAATATAGATGCGTTACATACAATCATATAAACAACCAACCGATATATTTATTTGTAGCCAAATAACGTACCCCATTGGTTACATAGACCACAAATGTAAAGTATGACAAATCCACACATTTCTACATTTCCCGCCTAAATTCATGAAATGTATTCACCACGCGTGCCGAGCGCTAGCATACTCTTGCGGCGCGCCGAGTTATTCCGAAGCGTACCGAAGCGTGCCGAAGCGGGCTGAGCTTTTCAGTTTATAAACGAGTTTATTTGTAACCTCAAATAACTTTGGAATTGCATTATTATTTTTAATGACAAAACTAAACCGGTCAAAATGTCATACTACTTATTTAATAAATGGGACGACCTAGGAAGCAACGGCTTTCGAATAAAAAAAGAATCATCAGAGTCGGTTCACCCGGTCGAAAGTTCTGAGGTAAAAAATTTAAAAAAAGTTCGAAAGATAGCCCATTTATTGAGGAAGGCTATAGGCTATATATGTACCACGGGCGAAGCCGGTCCGCTAGTTAAGGATGTTTTTAAAGCATGATACATAATACAAATATTACAGTACAATCAACTTATCTCTGAAATAAAGGCTGTAGCTAGCAGCATATTAAACAATTGTAATTTTGATAAATAGTATTCAAGCACATAGAGTAGAGGTAAACATTATATCCACCCTGTATCCATTACGTATCAAATTAAAATACATTCCTACGCATAAATCAGAGTAATGAAGCCCATGATTTAATAACAATACGACAAATAACGTGGAAATAAAATTCCCGTAACGGAAACTTTTTCTCAATATTCGCGTGAAAATTGCAAACTAAATTGAATTATAAACGAAAATCATCAATCTTCCGCGAGTTTGAAATAAAGTGAATAGGTTACACAAGGAAGTTTCTGGGCTAATTCCAGGGTTTAAGTAAAAAAGTTTTTATTTCATCGTTTCGACTTGAAGACATAAATCGTGAGGGCAGGGTTGTCACTTGTGATTCTGCGTTTCAATCATTTTAATTAAAAGTTGGTCTGGTAAGTTTTAGTGTTTAAGTTAACCTACATTTCAACAGATGTTACTTTTTACACGTGATATAATATTATTTGCATACTTTGTTTCTTTGCTAGGTTTTCAATGTTTTATTTTATAGTTTGTTTAATCTCGGTATTCGCGTGTTTATGATACGTTTTTAAGCTTAATATTTTCCAACTCTAAGTAACAAATATAAATATTTTTTACTTATCATTTCATTGTCATATGATACACATTTTATTCAATGATTTCACTGGATATTCCTTCGGTGTTAATATGCAATTTTTTTCATACAACACAAAAACTTACTTCACTAAAAAAAACTCCAGCCTCAATTCATTTCTAAAAATCACAATTTACCCATAACTAAGTTTTAACGAAAATTGTAAGAATTACAAATAAGTTTACAATAACTATTTCTCGAGCACTGCCAGCCCTGAAGTGTCACCCCTGTGAAGTTAATCCAATTCGTAAGCTGGCGTCGCGCCCGGCTAATATTAACACTGCTTCTGTGATGTGCCGCCAACTATTGATGGATTACTTTTATATTATAATTAGCATTCCGCCCGCGGCTTTGCTTGCGTAGTCACGGATAAGATAGACTCGGGGGTTACCGACAAAGTTCCCGTTCCCGTTAGATTTCCGGGAAGAAAACTATCCTATGTCCTTTCTCGGGTCTACAACTATCTCTGTACAAATTTCAACCTAATCGGTTTAGCCATTCTTGAGTTATAAATAGTGTAACTAACACGACTTTCTTTTATATATATATATATAGATGTATAGGGAATAATAAAGCATATGTATAGTCTATTCCAATTTAGCTCTAGAATAAGGTTGAGGTAAAAAGGTTGCATATATTTCTACTACATATTTGCGGTAAATACGGGAAAAATGGCGCTAGACAATCTGTATAGCTGTCTTTTTCCCACACTGGAATAAGTACTGCGTTAAGATGAAACACTCTTTCATACGATTATTTTATACCTTGCAGTGCTCCGTATAACTTGAATAATCTACTGTAATTCGTCTTTCAAACGAAAACAAAAATAATAGAAAAAGTTATTTGGTAGGTAGGCAAGGCATACTAAACCACATAACTTCAATATATTTTACTCGTGATATTAAAATCAAATTGTTCGTTTGGGTTTGTTTGTGACCAAATAAATGTAGAAATTTAGTGAAGGCTTAAACGGTGAACAACAAAAATAATAAATGTAGGTGATGATGTGATGATGATGAACAGACAGGTTATTCAAATAGTCTTCTTAACTTCTTGCTTAACTTCTAATCGATTCGGAAACAACATAAAATCCAATTAATCGAGATTTTACGCGACAACGAGTAATGTCTGTCTGCTGAAGTGTTAGCTTAATCCATAAAAACTTAACTTCAAACTCTCAAGTCTTATGACTTCGTTTAAGTTGGACGATGTCGGAATATTTTAAGTTATTCCACTTTACTATCTAACGTTATGTTTTGTGTAACGAAAATTTCATTTTATGTATATAACGAGAATCCGTTTTTCGAGTTGTCGTTATTTATACTAATATTATAAAACTGAAGAGTTTGTTTGTTTATTTGAACGCACTAATCCCAGGAACTACTGGCCCGATTTGAAAAATTCTTTCAGTGTTAGATAGCCCATTTATTGAGGAAGGCTATAGGCTATATATGTACCCCGGGCGAAGCCGGGGCGGACCGCTAGTTCTTTATAACTATATATTTTTATGTTATACTATCTGTTTACCAAATGTTCACCCGCGTTAAGGTTTTCCTTTATATCATAATTTTCCCATGTCCATATTGGAATAAAATAACTTAAGTTATGCCTTTTGTGCTTTTTTTTAATATTATAAACATACACTCCAATATTATTTATTTGTTTACATCATTATTATAAATGTGTTGTTATTTTATGTACGTTTTATATATTTTAGTTGAAACATATAAAGGTGTGTGTTTCTTTTTAGGGTTCTATAACCAAAGGGTCCTACGGGGCACTTAATACTTCGCTGTTCTTCTGTCTGTCTATCTTACCGTCTGTCATCAGGCAGTCTCATGATCCGAGTTGGTTAGACAGTTGCAGAGATGATGTATTTATGCTATATATAGCCATATTGATATAACAATAAATAATAAATCGAAGTTTAGAAACGTTTAGTGATAAAAAGGAATGGGGGACCAATTTTTCTGCAGCTGCTCTTTAGTTTATTTTTACAGAACTCATAGTGTCGCGAGTCCGACTTGCACTTAACCCATACGTACAATATACACATATGATAAATAAAAGACATTAACATTTCCCGCCTTTCTTACAGGGGCGAGTTGAACGAGGAATTAACATTATAACTATAGTTTAAAAGAGCACAAATAATTGACTCGAGGAAGAATTTAATAAAACAAATATAGACCGTACTAATGAACGGTAGAGTAGCATTTCAATTGCACATTTCGCAGTGTCAATATATCTTAAAATACGAGTCTCGAAGTTAATTCGTAAATTACTAATTTTACAACTCAATTTAAGCCCCCGATTTCCCGTCGTGATAATCATTTAGGTTATTCGCAGATGGAGCATTTTATATTTACGAAGTTAGCAGTCTGGAATAATAATTTTTAAACTTTTGCCTTAATATTAAATAGTTTTTCCCTTTATCTTTTGGACATTAAATTTATTGAGCTCTTTATCACTCTGCAATTAGGGACTGGGAAAATACAAATCTCGTGATTTAAAAATATTAAAATGACTGTGAAAGGTTGAAGATATCAAATAGTTAGAACAGAATTTCTTCCAGATAGTTCTGAAGGATCTGAAGTGCATACAGAAGTAGTTGAACAAATAAATGGTTGAGTTTGGAGTCAACTGAGAGTGTACTTATGTTACATAATAAATGGAATAAGGTGTGATGTTTTCAGAGACTCCATATTGCATGTGCATAATAATAATCTTATATAATAGAAGCACTGCAATTTATATTAGTGGGAATGTAAGTTGATATTGATGCGATAAAATAAGAGAATTCACTTAAAATATTGTTGGTTAAGGAAATCTTTACCGCTATATTTATTTCCAGTAATTAGGTCACTTTTAACCAACGTTCTCAAAACGAAGAAGGTTCTCAAATCGGCTGTATTTTTATTTGGTTTCGTTACCCCTGCTTTTTCAATATATTAGCGTGATCCTTATTGTGTTTGATAGGAAATTACTGCCTTTTGGGTGCGTCGGAGACCGGTTTCGGAGGAAATAATATTTACATACACAGTACAAGTTGCGTAGGTAGCTGAAAGGAAAAACTATACATGAATATAATCTATTAACTTGACGGCAACATTAATGAACTAAGCCTCTTAACAGAAATTTCAATTTCAACTTGGAATTGCTAGCTTGCCTTTGCGTGGATTCTAATGCCGCGTTTTAATATCAATTTTATCAACTATATTACAACTAATAAATGTATAGCGAGGTCCGGCTTAGTCTGATTATTTTATGAATATGGTAACAGGCTAAATTGGATTCGAAGTTACTATTTCGTTTTCGAAAACGAATTGGGTTTATGGAAAGTTAATGTGATTTTCTTTCGGCAAGTCTTGCGTCAATATTGGACGAGGAAAGTTGAATTGCTGGTACATTATACACATACGTTAGAAAATGTATGAAAAACTGTCAGAAAAAAAGTAAATAGTAAACTATATATCTATTTGACCGCCTCCTTGGTACAGTGGTTAACGCGTGAGCGTAGAACCGAGGGGTCCTGGGTTAAATTGCCGGTGGGGACGCACAAAAAAAAAATGTCTCGGTCTGGCAGAACACAGAAGGTTGATCACCTACTTGTCCGTAAAGAAAATCGATCAGTGAAACAGATGTACATCATCTGCCCCATACCCCACTAGGGGACACGGGACTTCACTTCAAACTATATATCAAATTACTTCTGTTATTGTGGATTCGACGTCCACGATAAAATCTTCTGTAACAGCTTCGAGTGAGAAATTTTACAAACGAAATTCCGTGTCCCGTGTGAGTATGGAGCAAATAAATGCATTTCGCGTCAATCTCAGTGAAATAGATGTGATTTATTTACAGGTAACGAGGTAATCAGTCTTATATGTCTTGCCCCACCAAGATCCATAATGGATGGGAGACTATTGTGGATCGTGTGGATCGTGTGGCTCCTGTGTCTCATGAGAACTTAAGAACCACAGGACAGTTCCATGGCATCATTGTTATGTATTATACATATTTTATAGAACTAAAATATAAAATTGATGTTATTTTAAAAGAGCAGCTACAGTTACTTGCCGGCTCTTCTCTGAAGAAATTGTTTTCAGAACCGGTGGTAAATGATAAAACTGTGTAAAATGACGATTCAAACGTGCTTCTGTAGAAATCTAATTGAATAAATAAATGTTTTAGTTGGAGCTACCATTCTCAATAAATATGTATATTTTGTATCAACAGTTGTTTCTGCAGTATTTTTGGTGTAGTATATACATTAAATATGCATCACACTCATATTATAAATGTGGAAGTTTGTTTGTTTGAATATTTGTCCGTAAATCACGCTGAAATTACTGATCGAATTTTCATGAAATTTGGTATACAGACAGGGTATGAGATGACTTGGGTGATAGGATACTTTTATCCCGATTAAATGCTTTGTAGGATAAAATAGGAATCTTGATATCCTAGTCTAGTCTTTAATAAGAATTATACATATATATTTGTTGAACACGTGTTGTGACAAAACAAAAACCACACTATAAACCCCGTTTAACGTTTGCCTAATATAAGACAAATTTTTGTTTTTTTTTTTATATAATAATATTGTTTGGCCATGGCTTAAATCATGTTTCGTCAACGAAATCTAAACAGTTAGTTCACAATTATCTAGAGTAAGAGGGTAAACTTAGTTAATCAAGGTTTGAAGGAGAGTGCTAATTTAAACCATGATTAATGAATTAACTTAATAATTATGTTAACAATTATAACGCTAATAGATTTTGTATACGAAACTTGAATATATTATACAAAATTCCAGTTAATATAACAATATTATAGGACTAACAACTCCTTCTATGCAGTGAACGCCTCCTCACTACAGTGGTTAACGTATGAACGTAGGCCGTAGAACCTGGGGGTCCTGGATTCGAATCCCGGTGGGGACTCACAAAAAAATATTTCGGTTTGCCAAGACACAAAAAGATGATCATCTTCTTTGCAATAAAGAAAATCGATCAGTGAAACAGTTGTATATCATCTGCCCCATACCCCAGCAGGGACACGGGAGCTGCGGTGCGGTGGTACGTTGTTTTGAAATGTGAATAAAAATATTTATCGCTTGACAAAGCGCATAGAATCACAGAACGACAACAATACTTAAAGTGCGCTAAAACGGCTCTTAGGTAATAACAATAAAACTATAGATATACAATTGCAGATAGAATCTTTATAATTATACTTGTAGTATACTAATATTATAAACGCGAAAGTTTGTAAGTATAGATGGTTGTTTGTTACGCTTTCATTCGATAACAGCTTATCGTATCTGTATATAATTTGGTACATAGATAAGATAGATTCAAAATCTCATTTTTCAGTTCAAAATTCTTGGCTCCAGGATGCTTCAAGCATGATTTCGTATTCAATACGTGCCTCATGGTTGAGAATCGTATCTAAACATTATTTTTAATTCGTTCAAATAATTTATGTGTGCCTCTGCCGTCCCTGGGGTGGAAAGACTAGTGAAATCTAAAATGGACAAATAACAATAATTTCCATTCAAATACAAAAAGAATCGCGTCAATCAGTTAAAAACTCACGTCAAAAAACAGTCGACTAGAGAACCTCCTTCATGCTTAGTTCGTCATAAAATCAGTCCAGATAATAAACCATAACCTACACATTATTAGAACATATCACCCAACGAACGAATGAAAACAAAAAAAAAAATATATCAAATCAACAAACTCCGCAATACAAAAGTTCGTCTAAAACACGGCGACTTGTGCGCACCGAAATATTTTAAAATACGCCCGAAGTTCAGCGAACAGTCAATAAGTTCGAAACGAGAAAACTTACATGCAATTTACAGCTTCCCTTAACTTTTTACTTAATGCCATGCTGAGTGAAATTAATCTAGACACGTGGTCAGTTTTCTTGTTTATACGAGATGCTTAAGTTACCTATATTATGTAAGAAAGAAAGAAAGAAAGAAAGAAAAAACATTCAATCACAAATACAACATTTTAGCATACAACTAATACATTTTAAGAACAATAAAAAATAAAAAAAAAATAACACTGGATATATTCTAATATTTGGATAGGATTTGTGATGGACTACTCAGCAATTGCCTCTCCGTATTAGTGGAGAGGCGCCGGTTTTCAGTTAAGTTTACTATCTATTGCCCGCAGTTTCGTCCGCGGTGTTGTATTAAATTTTCATGATGCAAACTTTGTCCCCTTGGGAGCAGAATTTATTAAAATTCTTAGCGGACGCCTTCATCACAGTGGCTATCTGCATGCCAAATTTTAGCTCGATCGGTCCAGTGGTTTGGACTATGCTGCGGTCGGACAACACTAGCGGTCTGCCCCGGCTTCGATCGTGATTACTATATAGCCTATCTCTCAGTGAAGGCGCAGCTTGTATGTGGTAGTCGAGCACGCTTCGGCACGAATTGGGCCAGCTCGCACCGGGGAAGTACCACACCCTCATAGAAGACCGGCGTGAAATAGCATTCTGCTGTGTTTCGTTCGGTGAGTGGGGGAGCCGGAGGCCCATATCCTTTTCCTTACCCTTCCCAGTCTTCTCGCCAATTATTCCTCTCGCCAATCCTTCCTTAATCCCTTCCCAAAAGTCGGCAATCCATTTGTAGAGGCGTAAGGTTTGCAATGGACCTTATGCCTCTATAAATGTTCATGGGCGGTGGTAGCGCTTACCATCAGGCGACCCACCAGCTCCATTGCCGACTGTGACTGTGACATAAAAAAAAAAAGCTTTCAAATGGTAAAATCGGTTCAGAAGTGTTTGTGTAGAACTACTACTGTAGTTTGGACAATTTGACATCTTGATTAGAAAATATCAAATTTAACATGTTTTTGAAGTGCTATAGAGAATTTTTATTACCAACCGTTCTGTAGAAAGCTGGTCGGATCCATTACAATACCTTTATAGAATTCAATCTCCCTCCTACATAATTCTTATGGACAAACTGAAACAGTTTCAAAGCAAGTAGAATTTAGTTCTATCGCAGTTTCGCTATGACCAGACAAAGGCGAGGCCAGCTCTAGTCCTTTTTATTATTCACTTTATTTGCTAGTGACTTTGGCAGTGTCGCGTGCCCATTGAATTTGCCGATAGATAGCCAGGCACGATGCTGGGAAGTGACGAGGAAATGAATTGTCCTCAACTCTTTGACGTTGAGCCCTTTCAACAGGCACCCGGGACATGTTTGTGAATATACAATGATGCAATGAAGTTCGTTCTTAGTATAGCGATATGGAATGGAATCTTTATGTATTCGTATATACGATTACATAAATAAAGGGATTATATAATAGCTTAATAAATATTTTTAATGAGAAACAGAGCCTTCAAATTGTTAGAATAACCGCATGGCAGGCACCAAGTCTCAAATAAAAAAATTATTATAAAAATCGGTTCACCCAGTAAAAGGTAATCAGGTAACAAAGACAAAACAATTAAGTCGCATTGATAACTTCCTTTTTTTTGAAGCCCAAAAAGAGAAAGATTTACGAGAGTAAAAAAAACATAAACAATATTTTTTATTGTTTATGGTGTTGGCATCAATAAATGTAAATAATGTCTACAATGTGTGCAAGTATATGTCCATTATAGTTTGATCCTTATAATATACAAACAACCACAACTAACAATCATAATTCACGGGAGATTTATTCCTCTGCTATTCTATTTCTAGAAATTTCTACATATTCATACAAAGTTCTCGAAAGTTCTAGAAGATTCTAGAATGTTTTGTCTTTCAGCACGTCCATCCCCACCGAGGAACTGCACCGCCAACCGCGTGGTGACCAAGAAGGACGTGTACCTCTCAGTGAGATGCATAGCTGGGTACGATGGTGGGCTGAACCAGTACTTCACGCTGGAAGCAGTTGGTGACACCAATAGACTCCTGGTCAATAGTACAGCTAGGATGAATGGTAAGACTGCAGTAAGATTTACTGTATTAACGTACTATAAACATATAATCTCACCATAGCCTATTACAAATGCGTCATAAGCGGTATTGTATAAAACATACAATGAAATTAACACCTTATTCCGTGGTATTAATGTTCAAAGTCTCTTGTATTACACTTGGAACTTTGAATATTTGAGTGTGATAATGAGTCTAGGTTTTCTTATGGTACGTCAATGTTTGTTGGTTATTTTTATGGAATTAATGATTTTTTTTTTATATTTAACCCAATATTTTCTACTTCCATATATATTATTAACACTGTGGCCATACTTCTATATTATTTGACGCTGTTGACCTGCACTTTTTTCTTTCTTTTTTATGTATATGCGTCCATAATAAACACATATTCTTTCTTCATTTCTTTCATCTTTTTTTCCATTTGATAGTAAATGAAAACTTGAAATGAAAACTTATTTTATTGTCGTGTATGTACGTGATTCTTAGTACTATAGGCTAGTTAACCATACCTATGTATTATATTCGAAAACACAGTTAAAAGTGAACATTAATAAAAACCATTTGAGTTGGAGTTTGAGTAAGACTATGAACGACAGAAAAATAAATTCTCGTAGTCAATATGAAACTGCAATATTGCCGATTCACCAACCATCGGTCCAATTAGGTAAAAAAAACTCGATAAACGTCGATAAAAAATAGAAACTTCAATTCCACAATACGATTCCATACACGTGAGGTGGACATTGACAATAACTGACATTCTTTCGTAAAAAATCTGATGATATCGACTCCATCTGAAATAAAAAAACTTATTTCTGCTTTGAAAACCGCTTTGAAAATATCAACGATATTTTGACGATAAAACTTTTTATTGATATATAAGATGTATGTACTGAAACTAGCTATTGCCGCAGCTTCGTCCGCCTAGACCTACCTTGTATAGAGAGTAAATACCATCTAGGTACAAACCTTTATCCTCTCGGGGTAATTATCAAAATCCTCTTTTAGCGAATGGCTGCATGACTTTTAAGTGCAAACCAGCTGGTTATTTATATAATTCTTTTATATAAAAATGGCCTACGACGTCCCAATCAGGAAGTACCAATACAAATACTACAATGGGACATGGGGATGACAATAACTTACTATCAAATACAAAAAGAATCATGTCAATCGGTTGAAAACCCACAGAGTTATCGATTTAGAAAATAAAAAAAAATATATTTAATAAAAAATTTTTGGGACGTTTGTAAAGAGACCTCATAAAATATGTTTCCAACAGACCTCGTGGTATGGCTGAACATAAGCTGGTCGGTGCTGGAGTCGGTGAGTGAAGACGAGATACTGACGGTCAGCGCTCGGAACAACAAGGGCGTATCCGACCCTGTACTACTGAGAGAGCTGGTCTTCAAGGATGCAGCTAAACATACTGGTAAGAGATCTTTTATACTTTAGGATTGAATAATATGTAATGAGGTAATGAAAGACTCGTAGGTCCGTAATTTACAAAAATACGGGTACAAAAGCAATTGATTTCTGTATAAGATCTATTATATTGGGATATTTTAGGGACAACATGAAGTTGACGGAGTCGGCTACTGGTTGTTAAAATTGCTATGCCAGCAATTTATACCGACATTCACCATATCTTTCTTATATTATAAACAAAAAATAAAGATGTTTAGATTAAGATATCGTGAAACTCAAGAGTAGTATTTGAATTCATTCTTATTAATTTTACATAAACATAGTAGGATTAAAAATATGAATTCTACTGAAGTAAAAGGTTATCCTACTTCCTACTAGTCCTACTAATATCATAAATGCGAAAATTTTTAAGGATGTGTGTGTGTGTTTGTTGTTCTTTAACTCAAAAACTGCTGAACCGATTGCAATGAAATTTGGTACCTAGGTAGCTGGATAACTGGAATGACATATAGGCAGTTTCACCCGCGTTAGTCCGTATCCCGGAGGAATATCGGGATAAAAAGTTGCCTATATGTAATTCCCGTTGTCCAGCTGTCTATGTACCAAACTTCATTGCAGTCGTTTCAGTAGTTTTTGCGTGAAAGAGTAGCAAACACCCACGCATCCTTACAAACTTTCGCATTTATGATATTACTAGGATTGACTGATGATGATGAAACGAAGAAAGATTTCATAATAATAGTTCAGTATAAATAGAATTAATACATAACATATTTCCGTTAATAATTTAATTCAACAATATATTCCAACAGAGGAAACCGCAAGAATGATGGCCAAGTTCCCAGTCGCTGGGGCGTTCGCAGCTGTTGTAGCGGTGCTAACTACAGCAGTTGCTATCGCAGCCCTGGTATTTAAGAAGTAAGTCAATATTTTGATATAGACAACAGTTATGTAACAATTTTTCCACATAAAACATAGGAGACCAGATAGAAGCAATGTATGTCTGGAAGAGATCGCTTATAGCGATAAGACCGCCCTCTGTACATTTTATATCTTGCAATTGTAGATTGTACGTTTCGTATTTTTCACTTTCAATATAAAAATAGTCTAAGTTAGAACAAGGAAAGGTTCTTAAATACAATAATTATGAATTATAGTTATATTATATCATATGTTTTTTTTCTTCTTGTCTTTCCCATTTTTAATTATTTATACATACACACTTCTGTAGTCACACTCGCGATTCTAGCGATTTAATAGAAATAAGCTAAGCATACCAAAAAATAAGGCATTCCATTCAATATATACCCTTGCATACCTCGAGAACAGAAAAATAAATATCCCTGAAAATTTCAACAAAACTATTTCAATGCTATCACGGTTCATGAGATACATCCTGGTGATAGACGAGTCATTTTACCATTTGGATATTGACCACTGAACCCTAAAAAGTTGCCATTTCTAGTATTGATATCATACGTTAAAAGAGACGTTTCTCTTACGTATTCCAGACTTTTTGACGTGATAACGTCTTAAATTAGGTTGCGGCTCGGAGTCACTCATGAAAAAGTGTAACGCCCGGTAACGTTACGATGAGTCACCGAACTACGATAGGTCCGCCGCGCGCGCAGCACTAGTTCTCTAATTAGGCGCATTGAATCGGCGCGTGCTTGTCTCTGTCTCTGTCTTTTTAGTAAACAAAGTATATTTTCTATAGTTAAAATTTGTGCAATTCTTATTTT
This sequence comes from Zerene cesonia, assembly GCF_012273895.1. NCBI lineage: Eukaryota > Metazoa > Arthropoda > Insecta > Lepidoptera > Pieridae > Zerene > Zerene cesonia. The sequence continues at coordinate 186,504 of NW_024045138.1, read as the reverse complement.
CATTCAATTCGTTGTTCCTATTGTGCAATTTAATAATATTCATATCAATAAATATTCTACCGCGAAAAAGACGTTGTCACGTTAAATCTTCGCCCGTAAAACCGACTTTACAGGCAACCATTTTTTTTTCAAAGGTTAACCTTTACGATGTCCGTCTGTTATTGCTAGTAATTATAATTTAGCTACTTGTAAATATATTTAATTTAATGATTACGATTCAATAAAATGTCATATTAATATAGAGAACATGTCTCAACAAAAAACATAAATACAATGATTAAAGTTAGCTTTAAAATCTGAAAACGCATCGAGCATGTTCATTTGTGAAATAGCATCGGCTGTACGTGTCGTACATTTTTTATCATTCGCAAATTGTTACGTTGGAAATATTGTATTTTTGCAAATTGGTTGTTTAACCTCAATAATATTTAATGTGATTGGTCGTGTTTTGTTTCTGAAAATATATTTCGATTGTTATCTCTACTAATATTATAAAGCTGAAGAGTTTATATGTTTGCTTGAACAGGAAATGGTGATTCTATTTGGAAAATTCGTTTAGTGTTAGATGGCCCATTTATTGAGCATTAACATCAGGTACTATGTATAAAACCGCGGAGCACAGCTAGTTTCATATATATGTGATATTTTCAACGACAATGATATATAATGTTATAATGCACTGTTCGGACTGTAATTATCGCTCTATCAAAATAAAGTTAATTATAACAACTGTTATTGTCTTCAGGAGAATATTCTCTATACATTATATACTAGCGGTCCGCTTCGTATTCGCCCGTGATACATATACATATAGACTATAGCCTTCCTTAATAAATGGGCTGTCTGACACTGAAATAATTTTTCAAATCGGACCAGTAGTTCCTGAGATTAGTGCGTTCAAACAAACAAACTCTTCAGCTTTATAATATAAGTATAGATAATATTATTGTACTATTGGTACCATCTCTGTGTACATAATTAAAATTCGTTAATCTTTTCCCAGCTCGATTACTTAATCATTCATTGAAATTTGAATATATTAAAAAGAATATCGTTCTATAGAAAATGTACGTGACTAATTAAAATAATTGATTGATTAATTGATTATAATTGCCATCCAGTCAAACATACATATCAAATTAGGTAATAGATAATATTGACATAATTATCGTGGAATCACCTCTCCTATGAGGCCTGTGTCCCAGCAGTGGGAACATATATGGGCTGATGATGATGATGATGATATAGTCACCTCAAAAAAGTGAAAAATGTAATTTCCACAATTATTAAACCATTACGTTGAACATAGATATTTAAATTGAAAGCGAAAATACATTTTTATAATAACTTTCGTATTCACAAGTTAAAAAACACATTAAATTATATGAAAATTTACGATTCATTTAAATTATTCTCAAGATTATTTGTAACATTTTACTGAATTTTTTAAGCGTTTTTGACCTCAGGTATTTTTAAGCAACAAACTAATATAATATTATCAAATAAATGAGCTTGAAAGAAGCCCATAATATGATCAGTGAAAAAGTTAAACGGATAATTGATTTTATGTCATCAATTATATACATTCCAGACCAATTTTTCTCACAATTACGATAAACGTAATATGTCTGTGAAAAAGAAATATCATTTTTGATTGATATAGTTTCATTTTACAATATCTACTCAAAGAAGTCCTATTCATGTAGGACTTATAAACACGTTCCTAATATCTGTCATAGATACGGACGTAATACCTTATTATAATGGTATAATAAGGCCAACGATTTCACATCTCATAGTGTATAAAAAATATATCTCAATATATATTAGGTATCGTACTCCTCTGAAACGGCTGGAGGCAGATCTGAGAATCGGCCAACATACATTTATACCCCTAAATGTTAAGTGTAAGGCAGGACGTTAAATTAAAAAAAACTGAAGCGAGACTTGTATACTTTTGAGTTGAGCACTGTATACCACTTGTATACTTGACTTGTATACTAGAGTACCAAAACGCTTAAGCATCTCAACTTTTAGGCGCAACGAGGCCTCAACCACCAACAAGAGACCCTGCCAAAGCGTGGTGCAGGTAGACGCCCAGGGGAGGAGGTACCTCATCGCCTACCCCGCTGCTCACAACCAGGATAAGTTGGAGACTAAACCTGACATATTGAATCCGAAACACGGTGAGTCATTTTAATTGAATTCCTTACAGATTCACACTTAATTATTATAGTAGGTACTATATATAATTATTTTTGACAAAAACCTAAACAATTAAAAGTGTTGTATTATAAAGCTGAAGAGTTTGCTTGAATGCGCTTATCTCAGTAACTACTGGTCCGTTTTGAGAATTTCTTTCTGTTTTTGATAGACCATTAATTGAGGAAAGCTTTAGGTTATATATGTACGGGCGAAGCCAGGGCGGATCGCTAGTATAATGTATAAGCGGCGGGGAAATAATGAGGACACGTCCATAGACAAATAACTTCGATCAGCGCGTCTATTTTTATTATTTACATATGTGTGTCCCTAAAATTCTCAAAGATAACGTTGTTCAATATAAAAATACACCAAATAGCGATTCTCGTTTCCCTATTAATTAGCTAGAAAACGGATATCTTCTAGGTGAAAGCGATGGGCCTCGTGTTGTATTGGAATCCAGTGACAACACGAGCTACATCATCCGGGAAGCAAACCCGCTTCACCCACCTTCCGGCATCATGCACACACCACATGACGATATGGTATGAATCTTAGATCAACTTTACCTTTGAAAATGTTCTCAGTATCTCAGTACATTGTTATTACTGTAGTATCATTAAGATTTCTATGTTATTATACGCGGTCCGTCTAAGAACAGTATCGACTTAGCGTCATCTTGTGACGTCTTAGCCACTAATAGGTAGCAATTAATTATCTTAGTTAAGCAGTAAGGTTGTATGTAATAGCTAGGTAAAATAAAATAAACCGTAATACGTAATAATGTAATGTGTATCCAAATGATATTCCACACATAATGGTTATAGCACGGGGCACGGCAGTGCCCCCGCCTAGTCTGACAAAAAAGCACGGCCATAACATAATTTTTTCGAAGGAATTCAAGACATTTTCTATCCGCTATACATAGTTGAACCGTATATATGTTTGTATATGATGAACGTAGAATTCTTATTTAAGTAATATTATTTAAAAGCTATTTTAAAGGCTTATTGGCTAAAGCGAGTCTATTTCATAAAATTCAAAGTTTTTATAGATGCATGATTGTTATAAATACGTTTATATCAGCTTTATCTGTAAGATTGTATGATACCGACTTCTTTAGACCCGATTTTGACCCACTTTAAGTGGACAGACTTAATTAAAACTCTGTACACTCATCTAGGATCGGTGAAACATCAATTTCATAGGTTTATCTTGTTATCCTCATTCGGATAGCCAGGATTATAAACTTTCCTTGCGTATAATCTGTATAAGAGCGAGTGAGACAATTTGGTTGATTTTTCTATATTGTCTAGATCTAGGTGCTTAGATTTATTTTAAATGTATAAAGCCAAGCAATGAAGCAAACATAAAACGTAACGTAATAAATTAAATTAGGATCTATGTGAGTAAAACCGCAGGTTGAAGTAAGAACTTTTCTGCGTTAGTCTATGATGTACCGTGTCCCCTAGTGGGGTATGGGCCAGATGGTATACATATGTGCCACTGATGGATTTTCTTTGCGGACAAGCAGGTGATCAGCCGTCTGTATCCTGCCCTACCGAGGCATTTTTTGTGAGTCTCCTTCAGGAATCGATCCTTGGACCCCTCGGTTCTACATTCACGCGTTAACAACTATACCAAGGTCAAGTTTTAGCAGCATTGAAAATTAGCCCTGAATAATGCCATTTACATAATATTTTTTTAATCCAAGTAAGGCCACGTGTTTATTTTTATCTGTCGATATTTTGTTAGTGCTATTCATCATCATCAGCCCATACACGTTCCCACTGCTGGGACACAGGCCTCCTATGAGGGTTCAGGCCATAATCCACCACGCTAGCCAAGCGCGGGTTTGCAGATGTCACATGTCGTCGAACTTTTGATTCTTGGACATGCCGGTTTCCTCATGATGTTTTCCTTCACCGTGGTGCTACAGCAGTGGTGATTTCCTACACGCTCGCCCGGTCTCGAACCGCGACTTATCGATTTTTGAAGTCTGAGGTTCTCACCACTGAGCCACCACTGCTTTGTGCTATTAATAGTATAGTATTATGTCATCTGTGGTACTATTTAGTATTTGTCCATTGAATAGTTTCATAATACGATCAATGATATTAGGAAGAACAAAGCCCCCATGTATATTACACACCAATCGCTGAGTTCTAAGTGTTTAATCCTTAGAATTGCTAGATTCGTGTAGACTAATAGAAATCAGATTATCTTGTACGCTCAACAAGTTGAATTGGTATTCGTGGAATTACTGATCTTCAGTTCCAGTCTCCATAAGAAAATATTACAATATAAAAGGCTTGAGATGGCTTCCTTTAACCTGACTCACAAATAAAATACAAATAATGGTATATTTACATACGATGAGTTCATTTTTGTATACAACACACACACTCCCACACACACCCACACTGCAATCCTAAAATTTTATTACTTACTCTCTTTGCCCTGTTTTTTAAGTGGGGAAAGAAGCCATGTGTTATTTCGGATTCCTACCGACTAAAACCCCACTGTGTTCCGTCGAGTCGCTTTATTGAAGGGGTCACGGGAGCTGGTTAGTATACATCCGCTACCCCCTCAGCGAAGTACCCTCTTTGCCCTGCACTTTTTTAAAGTAAAAAATATAACAGATTACACGTAAAACTTACTACTACGTCTTTTGTGGAAGGCGTCGACGTACGCACAAGCATTCGTATTATGTCTAGTTCAGGCAATGGTAGTGTCTGTTTTTCATTATTACTCAATTAACGATTCTTATTTATTTAATGGAACTTCACATCCCCAGGTACATATAAATAGTGATATGACGTATATCACTAAAATAATTATTTGTAGCGCTGAGTAGCCCCGCGGCGCTCGTTGAAACTTCGCAATAAAATAATTACAGTTAACATGATTACTAGTTCGCTAATATGTGGTTAAAAGCTGGCTATGTGGTACAGATTTAGTTGCTGAGTTCATGACCAATTCGATGTCTAAGATTAAATTGGGGCGGGAATTTTTATAATTTACGAATGAATGTCTCTGTTAATTATTTGTTTTACATGGTTTGTCACAGATGTTCGTTTCTCGTTATTTATTTAGCGCGCATTGAATCGTTTCCAAATTTTAAAATCATGCAGTAGTAGCTGCGCCTCGCGGTTTCACCCGCGTAAGTTCGTATCCCGTAGGAATATCGGAATAAAAAGTTGCCTATATGATATTCCAGTGTTCCAGCTATCTACGTAACAATATGTCATTGCAATCGGTTCAGTAGTTTTTGCGTGAGAGAACAACAAACACATACACATACTTAAAATTTTTCGCATTTATAATATTAGTAGGATGGGATATATAACACGTATAAGTAAACGTTTCAGGATTACCAATAAACAAATAAATAAAAAAGGGAAATATTCACCGCCTCTTTCGCCTCGTTCGCGGGATCAGTCTGAAAATGAGCGCTGTTTCGTACTTACTCTGTACAGCATATAGCTGAGGCTATATCTGTTTTGTGATAACAGTTATCCTATTATCCTAATTAACGTCGTTCTCATGAAATTATCGGATTGTCACCGATCCTTGATACATTCAAACTGAATGAAAACTGTCCGTTTGAAGTGGGTTAAAATGGAGTCAATCCGAGTCGGTTACACACAGACATACAGGTGAAGCTAATAAAAGCGTTTTCAAAACATGTTATTGTCTGTTTGTTTATCTTGATCAAACTTGAAATATTTTACTATGTCTACCATGTTCTGACTTACTAATAAAGCCATTGATAGACAATGAAACACTTTTTACGTATATTTTCATGACTGATTCGTCATTTTAACTGACAAATAATCTAAACAGAACACATCTCAAAGTAATGAAAATGGCTTTAGAAGGAATAAGTTCCAGTTGATAATTTTTTTTAATATATATAAGACGCAAGGATGACTGACTGACTAATCCAAACACAGCCAAAACTACTGTACCGATCGGGGAGGAAATTTGGCATGCAGATGCCACTATAACCTAGGCATCTACCAACAAAGGATTTTAATAAATTCTACCCCCAAGGTTAATAAATACAACATGGAAGTTTGTATGACCATGTGGGCAAATGCTAGTCCTATATAAAAACTAATATAATATTAATTTTCAGATTCCGCCGAGATAACATAAGGGAGCCGGGACGTGTGACATATATAATGTATATAATAAATGAATTATTGTAAATGATGATGCCAACGCTTAGTTGTAAGTGAATTTAGACGAATTCTTCCATATCAATATGCTGTTTTGGAAACACTAAACTAAGCAATAGTTATTACAAGCCATTATATATGTTTAGAAATTAAAAACTTTTTAACGGATTTTAAACGCGATTTATTCATTATATTATTAACCCGACGTTTCGAACACTTTACAGCGAGCGTGGTCACGGGGAGACTCAACGTAAATGTATAATACTCGCGTAAAATCAAACACAAGAAAATACCATTATGTATGTTTGTAAATTATTAGGTCTTATTTTTTATTTACATGGATATTTATGTCTATACTGTCGAGCTATTTCGCGATTAATGTTTAAAGACTTGTTGAATTCTTTTTCTGTGTGAAACAAACGCCACTTTCGCGCGCTTTTCATGAAATTGTTTTACAGTATAGGCAAAGAGAATATAACACTATAATATAGTTCATTGTCATGTTATCTGTACAGATTATATGGATAATTTAAAAAAACTAAAATTTGGCTATAATAATTAATTAAATATATTAGTTGTCATTGTAAATGACGAAAATTGGGCTTCTAACTTCAGCCCTTAAAATGTAGCTTGATCTATGTGACAGCTGTCAATCGAAGTATGTTTTATCTGTGGGTATCTATTTAAAAAAATAATAATGCGTCGCGTGTCCTATGCGATAAAAATAGTAAGTAAATAATGATAATTAAAATTATTAACGTAACGTTTAAAGTTATTTTTTAGATTCTATTGACATCTGTCACATATCGAGCTATATTTAGAGGACTAAAACATAATGGTTAAGTGTTTTCAAAATTTTTTAAATTATTATGTTATTATATACATATTATAATTAATTAAATGTTGAAATAAATGCTGAGTTTTGTATACTGTTGTTTTAATTATATATCCTGTACAATTTCTCATTCACTTTATTTAAGGTCCACTAATGTGTTATTTTTTACTTACTTTTCGTAGTTTTACTTATTCAGTGTGTGAAGTCAGTAGATTTAAATTATTCCGAATGATAATGAATATTACACAACGATAAAAGTTAACATGGTTCATTTTTACATAGTATCTATACAATAAAATACATGAATCATTCGTTCAAGGTGATAATACACCTTGAACGAATGATTCATTTCATTCATTCATCAATCTTGAATGAATAAATGAATCATTCATTCATAGGTATTATCATTTTTTTTTCTTAACCCATAAATACATTAAAAAAGGCTCCCACTATAGACTAGACCATCCAAAAAAAAAGGGTTTTTTGGATGGTCAATATAAGACTCGGAGGCAAATATCTCTCGTAAGTTATCAGCTCCCTTTTCAATTGTTTGTATGGTATAACTTCTAGAATGTTCTAAAGAACAAAATAACAAAACAATGCAACTACAAACAGGGATTATATAAAGCTGGTCGATACACCTAGCGGAGACCGACAAAGAAGCGTACACGGCGCAACAAATTGAATTGTCGCCCCTGGGAGTGACCAGTGATTGGCATCCTATAGTAACAACAAGTGAAATCTTATACTATAGGTTACTGTTTGTGTTATAAATCGTACTGTTGGTTAGATTAACACCTTCGAAATTTTATTTATCCTATCCGTGTTATATTAAAAACGCAAAAGTTTATCAGAATGTATGAATGTAGTTCGTTACTCTTTCGCGCGAAAATCACGGACTGGATTGTTTTTTTTTTATGTTAAGACAACTGAAACGGTCTTCGGCCCTGCAAAAAAAAAAAAACTAAAAATTACGCCACACAAAAAACACATAAATACAAAATATAAAAAATTACACAATACCACTCGTCCAGCATCATCTGCCGACCCTATCGGCCTAACTCAGTTAGACTGATAGGGTCAGCATAACGCTGGTGTCAACAAGGCATATCCCCAAAAATGACCGTTTTTAATGACATATTTGATATCTTACAATTATGCTTAAGATTGATATACATCCCCACGTACACGTGACTCACCAATTAGTATTAGGAACACAAACCCTGGAATCTTTTAAAGACATGGTAAAGGAACTCTTCTTGAAAACTCTTGAAAATCTCACTATTTGGAAACATTTTGATTTCATTGTTTTTTGTATTTTTGTTTTGTGTGTTTATTTTCATTTCTTTTTTTTTCTTACAAATGCACACAAACGAATAATCTTTCCTCTGCCTACAAGTATAGAAGTTTGAATTTATATGAAACCAGCTTTACGCCCCGGTTTCACCCGTGATCCATTTATAGCCTATGTCACAGTTCTGTTAACACAGTAATGTTCTAATAGTGAAAGAATTTTTGAAATAGGTCCAGCCGTTCTCGCGTGATGGCGTGACCAAGGGAAATAGGGATTCATTTTTTTTATATATATAGATGTTTTAAGTAGTGATATAAGAAAAAGTCCCCACAGTTTGATTCCCATATTAGGTATCAAATTTGGGTTAGACTCAAGCCAAATATAAAATATTAATTAATATTCGCTCGGGTAAAGCGTCTCAAGCACTAGATACCGGGGCGATGCCACTTGAAGGATGTATCTTAGGTTATTGTGTATCGGATCGGTTTTATATTTAGTTAGATTATTTTTATATTAATAAGAACTACCACTCCCAACAGAAAACCGGCGTGAAATAACAGCTAGCTATTGTGTTTCGTACGGCGATTGGGGGAGCCGGAGGCCCGTTTCCTTTTCCTCATCCTTCCCAGTCCATTCCTTCTTCCCAGTCGTCAATCCTTACCCTATTCCTTACCTCTTAAAATCGAGTAGAGTATTCGCAGAGACACTACCTCTGCGAATGTTTATGAGCGGTGGTGATCGCCTGCCATCAGGCGAACCACCAGCTCAGTTGCCCACTACGGCATAAAAAGTAACTAATTCAGAAACTCCCTTTTTCGGTTGGAAAACAATAACCTCTTGTCCTACGCTGTCGGTTAAAAAACACCCAAGACGTTTATTAATTACAATACTAAGAAAGTGAGCGAACTTTTAATGCTTCAGGTGCGTTAATGGAGTAACTATGTAATTAACATTGAAACGTGACGTCATAAGCAAAAAGTAACACGAATCTTAAGTTACTATTGCAATATTAATTAAAATAATCTTTTCTACAGAAAAGGCGGTAATAATCCAAGTTTTATTCTAAAATAACAATACCTTATTAAACATTAAAACAGCTCGTCAATCGTCACCTACAGAGTTCTAGAGAATCTCCCCCGTTTTGGGATTTCGGTTAATAAAAGCCATCGGCACCCTGAGTATACGCCCCGGCTTCGACCGTGGTAAATAAATATTTTGTGTATATAGCACTAAGGGTTAATTAACAAGAAATTTTGAATTAGGTTCAGGAGTTCCTAAGATTTTAAGCTCCTAAGAGTTTAATAAATTTAAGTGCAGTTATTAAAATATTTTATGTAATTTCACATTAAAATTGAGTAATTTCACATAAAAAGAGTATTTAATTTAGTTTTGATTTCGTTTTTAGCTTTTTCCTATATAATATATACAAGGATGATTTGTTTCTTTATTACAATAAACATAAAAACCAAAATCGCAAATGGCTATTCCAACTCAATTATGCGCCAATTAACGCAACAATTAAACAATTAAATTGGCCCCGATAATGTCCCCACATAATCCCGGAGGCGTCATAAATAAGGGCCGCAATGTGTTGGCGAGCCAATTGTTAATTATGGCCCATACCCCGAATTTGTCATTGCTGATATACTGTTGAAAGATTAACCCACATTTATGACAGTGTAACCACATACGTTATGCTATTAAATATTGCATGCTACCACAGTTTAAAGAGAAGAATACAGTAGTCCAACACATTTGATCTCGTAGAACAAACTTCTTTCTTTTTATTTAAACAAATTCTTTCACCATTGGACAGATGCGACATTTCTGAGTGGCATAGGCTAAACATGTACCACGGGCGAAGCCTGGACAAACAACTAGTAGTAATATAGGAACTAATATAGGAATGAATAAAACGAAACTCCTTAATACGAAGAAATGAGGCTGGGCAAGCTCTAGCACAAGTGGTACCTCTATACCATATTTTGTGAGAACACACGCTTCAACTTTGAATGCAATAAATGTAATGTTATCTCAAAATCATGTACAAAAATCTAAAGAATGATACTTTTTACTTATATATGTGTTCATAAATATCACATGTATAAGTTAAAAGTCGAATTATAAGTAAAAATTTGAGTTAGTAGTAAGAAAAGATGTCATTAAACCCTGACATATCACTTTTAACCATATACTTATAAAAAGATTTGCTCGCGGTTTCGCACGCGTTAAATTCGGAGGAGTTTAATGCATGTTATTATACATATAAGTCTTCCTCATGAATCACTCTATCTATTAAAGAAAATATTATTGGATTTTTGCATTGTGTCCCATTCATAATTTAAACCACGATTTCGTGTTTAAATGGTTTATTGCCTATTTCACCAGTTAGTGAGCAACATGTACAAAGATTAGAGAGACATATAACAAAATGTAATTACACAATCAGGTCTAAAATATATATTATGCAAGTAAAATATAATAATTCAGTCTCAACTCAGACCCAGTGTGCAGTGCGTATTAAGTCTTAACGGTCTCTTTCTTTGAATCTGCATGGTCAAGCGTGTTAACAACAGAAAATACAGATAATTAAGGCCACAACATCGAAATCCGTTGCTTAGTTTCAAATATTTAAACATAAATAGGGACATATAGACAGACAGAGAAAGTGACTTTAATAATACTATGTAGTGACAATAAGATAACTATAAAATATGCATTCAGCCCCTAAATATCGTCCCGAGGTGCTTACATGGCATATGCAACTCGGGCTTATTGGTCCCACGAATCCCACATGATAAACCTACCTGAACATCTTGGTTGAACAACTGTATAGATTATTAGACTGTGATGCTACACGTATGTCACAAGACATTACAATAAATCTTACTTTAGGTTAGATCCAATGATCAATATAGTCCTATTGATTTTACATCCATTTAGAAATTAAAGACTTTTTAACGGATTGTGAACGCGATTTATTCATTAGTACCTGCATGACCGAATTTAACTTCGTGAAGTTAGATAAAACACGAATATGACATTTTCTAAAAAAGATTCCTAGCTAGATCGATTTATCGCCCCCGAAACCCCCTATATACAAAATTTCATGAAAATCGTTGGAGCCGATTCCGAGATTCTAATTATATATATAATTTTATAATTATATATATAAAATCTAAATATATATATATATATATATGTATATATAAGATGCTTTGCCAGTTTCTTCTTATATGATGATGCCTTTGGATGAATGTCTACTTTAAAATAGATATAAACGTTACCTTATTAAAATATTTAATTTTCTGATAATTCATTTAGATTTATATGATGGTCATTATTTAGATCATCTAAATATATACATAATGCTATATAGATAACGACTAGACTGATTTAGAACAAGACTTCAAGGAGATACAAATGTTCGTGTTCTAAGTACTGAAATTCAGCGCTATAACCGACTTTCAAAAGCGGCATATTATAAGGCTTATTCATAGTTTAAAGTGGAACAGTATCGAGTCTAAAGGAGTTACATACAAATGCATAAACATACAAGTGAAGCTAATAAAAATGGCCGAATAATGAGGAAAGATTTTGTGTATGTTTGTAATATATTCACACGAAAACTACGGGATCGATTTCAAAAACTCATACGCCATTAGAAAGCTGCATATCCAGCGAGTGACATATTAAGCTATCTAATAAGTAGCGCGGGCGAATCCAGGATGGGCGGCTAGTGTATTAGAATATACCTTGTTTACTTACTCTAATTATGACAATGAATTTTATAAATTCAAATGAAAACTACACTTATATTTGCGCAGCCACTTCTAATGAACAGTGACTTACACGTAAAGTACAACTTCATTACTCCGAACCCAGCGAACGGCTGATCAATTATTCATGAGGTTTCTTCCGGGTGAACTCGCCCAATCGGCTATTTCACTCACTAATATACATGACACATTAATTAGATGAGCTTTGTTATTTTAAGCATTTTTTTATTGGCTCTGGCCGTCAATGTCTATGAAGATTTTTTTTAAAGTAAAGAAATCTTATCCCCATATCCTTTTCCTTACCCTTCCCAGTCCTATCCTTTATTCCTCTCGCCAATCCTTTCTTAATCTCTTCCCAAAAAGTCGGCAATCCATTTGTAGAGGCGTAAGTTCTTAAATGGACCTTATGCCTCTCTAAATGTTCATGGGCGGTGGTAGCGCTTACCATCAGGCGTCCCACCAGCTCCATTGCCGACTGTAACATAAAAAAAATCTAATTTTATCTGTACCTACCATTTTAACATACATCTATAATACGACGTAATACGATAATAAATTTACAAATAAATAAAGTAAAACACATCCAGTCGCAAACCCTTCAATATTGCAATCGTAATTAATCGAAAAATAACCTCAAAATCGCGCGTGTATTGATGAATTTGCAGTTTAAATGTAAAGTGACAAAGTAAATCCCTACATAAACTACGTGGAGTTAAAATTCATTCGGATCGCTTAATCCGAGCGAGAAGCGTTAATAATTAAAATCGAAAATAATAATTTACAGATCAACGGACGATTTAATTTCGCACGAAAAATAGTGACAAAATTCGATTCCTTTATCGAGTTAATTTCGTTTTATTTTCGATACATTAACAATCAAACGAAAAGGGAATGTTATTTTATTTAAATTGCAATTTAAAGCTTGGATGTTTTAGCAGAAAATTTTAAAAGCGTTAAGGTTATAAATATAGTCTTTTAGTATAAAATCAATATATTTATTGATTAAAGCGCTGTACCTGTTAAATATTTGAAGAATTCGATATTAAAATAAATCATCAATGTATATTACTTATTTAATTAGTATAGATTCAATTCTATATATCTTGAACTAAACAAAAAATAATTTCATTTTGCTTTTTCATGCCATGACGTGTGAAGTGATGCACCGATTTATTTTTTTTCTTTTTTGTGATTTTTCTTAATGGTTACCAAGTTCTTACGGAACGAAAAATCTAAGTTATGATAATTTTCAGTAAATATTGAGGGTGCTTGTCAGGTTTTGGAAAAATACGTCAAATTGTTCCAACGTCTTACATACTAAAAAACAATTTTTTTTTTAAATATTTTATATATTTATACATTTAGAGGATTTACAACTTTTGTTAGAAATGTTTAAATTCCTAAATACTTGTTTGGTGTAAACTTCCTTGCGACGTCAAGTTTGGTGTACCAAACCTGACCGAATCTAACGAAAACCTATAAAAACGTACGAGATTAGCTGTAGCTAATCACATACGTTCATCCACGGGGTGAAATATAGCGATTTAATTATTCCATTTGAGATCCACATAAAAAGTCTGAAGTCATTTGAAATAAAGTGTTAGGGCTTGAAAACACATAAGCATTCAAACTAGCAAAATTGTATATAATCTTGCGATACTCAATATCCTATTAATATATTTTAAGTACACAAGAATACAGAATGCCTTCTGTCGAATAAGCATTTAAATAAATAATTTTCTCGGAAACTTATTGTCTTGCGATATTACGTGATATTTCTGAGGAAGTGTATATAAAACTCAAATAACGTTTAAGGAAGGAGGAAATAAATTCAATTTATATTTGTGAAATACAGAGCTGGAATGTCTTGCAATAAGGTGAGATGTATGTGAACGAAGCAACGGGCGGACTACTAGTTGTTATCATGCTTTCTTTACTAGCAGCTTGCCCGGACTTCGCCCAGCTTGACCCAAGTTAATATACCCTATGTATCTACAAAGGGTATATTCATATTCATATATACCTATCTATGTAAAGATGTCTCTTATTGTAAATTATTTTTTAATGTAAATAGAATTTTTGTCGTCGCATAAGTGGATTCCCGCGTCTTCCTGCATACATTTGCACTATTCCCCACGTATAAGGCATCTGTTTCACTGATCTTTATTTGCTTATGGAAAAGTATGTGATCATAGCTTTCTGTATATTTACAGATCATTTTTTTTTCTCATAGCCGTTAGCCCACCGGGAATAGAACTCAGGACCCCTCGGTTTTACGCTTGTTTATCACTAGAACAAGGAGGCGGTCATTTTTCATTCATTATTATCAGTCTTAATAAAACATCCCATAACCTCATAATTACATGACCCTATCACGAGATGTAATAAAAGAGAAACTAGGAGGCATAAAATAAAGTATAGTGAATTCATGTATTATTTTTTATGGCTCCAAAATCATATAAGTATGATATTCAGAACAAAAAGCTGTGCTCGCGATTCATGGGCAATAGAATAAACCTGACCACAAAAAACCTTTGAGCCCATCGCATATTTCAAATAAGAATGTCGGTACAAGATAGCTTCAGACCGCCTTGAATATAAATGCGTTAAGGTACAAAGAACAGTTTGCGCTAAGGCTTCGTTAACCGATTGAAAAAGAAATTGTTATATGCATTTATTTAGTTGACTGACCGTTATCCTCTTGGGTTATAAACGTTTACCTAGTTATTCCATTTATGGTTTAGTGCATGTTTAATTCGAAACGAAAATCGTTTCGAAACTATTGGATCCATCGAAAACCACGTTGTGTGTTAGATATACTATATACTACTTTTACTAAAATTATATATTTACTAAAAAAGAAGACTTAAATATAATCTTAAAAACTTTATTTGAAAATATACTAATTCTATGGTGGTTCTAAACTCACAGAAAACAAACTAAGGCCCGCCGCAACACATGACTACTAGACGAGTGCTTGCCCGGTTGCACTGTAAAAGCCTTCTTGGGCAATCCTACACAAAAAGCCTCCACGGTTAGTATAATATTTAAGTCAAATTAAGGCCCCTTTCCTTTTCCTCGCCCTTCCCAGTCCATTCCTTCTTTCCAGTCGTCAATACTTTCACTATCCCTTTACAAACGGGCAGTGCATTCGCACAGGCATTACCTGTGCGAATGTTCATGGCCCGTGGCTTACCATCAGGCGTAGCACCAGCTCAATTTCCCGTTATGTCATAGAAAAAAAGTCAGCCAGAATAACTTTTATTCGCTTTCTGTTAGAAGACGCCTTCGCAGGTAAATTGCGCTTAAGAATCAATCGGTGCGTGATCAGAATCGCGGGTGTGCCCAAGTGATGTTTCATAAAGCTTTCTGGCCCTGGGTCAGCGGTAGGCAGCTTTTATCTGTCAATCATGTTTTTCCGGGAGCTTTCCGGGTCGAGAGTTTATTTTACAATTCATGAAATTAAAAATATTAGAGAAAATATTTTTACAATTAATAACAAAAAAAAAGAAAAACTATGAATATAGAAGATTTCACCTTTATTTATGTAAAACAATCAATGTTTTAAAGTTTCATATAGATATAGTACGAAATAGCAAAATGTGAAAAAAACTGTGAAAAGTGTTCACAAATTGGAACGATTTGATTCTTTTAAGACTAGACTATATTTACTCAAGTATAATAAATATAATATAATTAACTTAAGTAATTTAATACAATAATTTTTAATCAAACATCAACGTATATATACACAAAAACATTACTTTGTTTATTTTCAAGTTATTGACCGAAAATGGACGGCTAGATCCATGGATGCGACTTTTAGATTAGATCTGATTATAAGAGCGTATTACAATTTTAACTGACTTCTAAAAAGGAGGAGATAATCACTTCTGCATTGCATGTATTAACATTGCACTGCACTTTTTGGCCTTCAACCACAAAACTTTCTATTTGATGATTAGATTTTGATGATTCAGTGCCTTCCCTGTGATCTCATTTAAATTCTAGTTCTAATAATTTCAAGGCGGTTTAGAAGTTTAAATAACTATTTCAATAAAAAATTAAACCGATTCAACTCAGCTAGAGCCAGGACGAGCATCAAAATACACTCCTCGTACTGTATATTATTATAAAACATCACAACATAAGCTGTAAGACCATTATCCTTGAACAATATGTCTATAAGAATATCTAACTACGCCCCGAAGGCTTAGGATTGCCCAGTACCATTATGGAGTCGTAAATTGCTACCGGTTCGCACTTAGCCATATTGTATCAAGATTTGTGGGAATCCAGCCAATACATTTTTTATTTCTCTCGAAATTCGTCGAAAAAATATTTTACCAGTGAATTTATTTTTTAAATTCGTACATTATCTACCTTCAATTTAGTTAAAATAAAAGCTGATAAATTTGATATCTTACAAATATTTTAAACGCGAAAGTTTGTTAGTTTCGATGGATTTTTGTTACTCTTTCACGTGAAAACAGCTAATCGTATCTGTATGAAATTTTATTCAGAGATAGATTATAGTCTCGATGAGCACATAGGGTATTTTTATCCGGGTACCACACGAGTGACGCCCCGGGTACCTGAGTAAAGCTAGCATACAAAAAAGGTTCTACAAAGAAGGTTACCGACGTCTCTGAGAGGATGTTACCAACCCAAATTCTAAATAGCACCAAATAACATTAATTTCCTATTTAACGCAAAAGAAATTATCAATTTATCGAGAACCAAACCAAAAAAAAAATACAATCAAATTGAATACCTTCATTTTTGAAGCCAACGGCTTAAAAACAACTAAAATAAATGGAGTGCCCCTTAGGCACATGAAATTGAAAGAGTAGAAGAAATTCGATTACTGAGGCGGGATCACGGGTGGCCGAGAGGCTAGGCGTTGCTACGGTTAGGCAAGAAACGCAGGTTCGAATCCTGCCTCGTGATCAAATTTTTTCTATTCTTTCAAAATTTCTAAAATAAATTGAACACAAAAAAAACAATAAACCAAAAACATGGCAACAATAACCCTGTAACCAATATAATGAGCTAAATTGTGGACAAAGTAACGCAAACGAGTTAGTATCGGCCCCATTTCATCCGTGAATAACATGTATTAGAATCACTGTCGGGCTGTCACATTCATCCGCTGTCAGAAATGACGTTACAATTCAATTGTAACTCATAAGTTCTTTGATAGGAACTCAATTTAAATCTGAGGATTTATTCACAATACTTCTTTATAGACATTAGATTAGGAGTAAGAAGTCGTTTACGAATGTTGTTTTGAGAGAATACCTTTAAAATTTTCAAAGGTATTGAGAATGGACTTGCTCTCTTTTTTACGTCATAGCGGGCATCTGAACTGGTGGATCGACTGATGGTAAGCGATTGCCACCACCTATGAAGCAGAAAGAGATAAAGAAAGGATTGACGATTGGAAAAAGGCATGCACTGGGAAGAGAGAGCAAAAGGAAACAGGCCTCTGGCTCCCCCATTCACAGTACGAAGTTCCAAGTTATCAGAGTTCTCTTCTACCGTCAGTTCCTTTTTCTACTTACATTTTACTGCAAAGAGGATTTACTTTTGAAAACGTTGAAAAGCCAAAGTAAAGAAATACAGCAATAATAATATAAATACGGTATAAATAGTTATTTGGCAAAATAACAATTAAATTGCTGCATGTTCGTTATACATAAATCCAATAGTTATTATAATATATTAGCAAAAGAATTGTCGTCCATATTTGCTATTAATAATCTCACAGGAGTAATATTTTATTCTAACAACATTATTGAGTAATGAGGAAAAGGGGAAAAATAATATGATGCATTATATATTAAGTTATTTACCTCACGAGCTTTGTCAGACTTAGTTTAAGAGGGGTTTGAAACAAAAACGTTTTTAACAAAAAAAGTCTGAAACAAATAGATCGCTTAAGCGATAAGACCGCCTGTTGTGCTCTTTATACTTCTGATTTTATTTATCTCTTGTTTGAACTCTTCTTGTAAAGGTGCACAATAAAGAGTTTTTGATTTGATTGATTTGCTTAAAAAAGAATATGAAATATTTTATTTATTACTAGCAAGTTGGTACCAGCGACTTCGTTCGCCTGAAATTTAGATATGAAAAACTGGAGGATTTCAATTTAATATATATAATAAAAGTATAATGCTTTACATCGCGAAATTCCGGCGGCGCCTTAAATTACAATTAATTAATAAATATATTTCAACTAAATTTAAAAAATCTTTGTATAAAATACATCTGGGGTTTTTACTTGGGGAGACACAAAAAATTAATAATTTAAAATATAAATCTGTAAATATGTACTTCTTTAATATATTCTATACAGACACAGCTATTGTTGTTTATACTGTTTTATGATATGTATAGATAATTATAAGTAATCTATTGAATAAAGTAGCACAGTAGACACATAAATATACTTCTATTAAGTATGTCTTAATTGTTCCAGGTATCAATAGTGAAGAAAACACGGGCATAATTTAAATCTTTAATAAAATCATTTCGGGCAGTCCTCCAATAGTAAACACTTGCCAGATATCTTGTCTTTCACAGTGGGTGGGTCGCAGTAGCACGCTGAGTAGTCGCAGATGATGCCCTTGCCGGCCGCTGGGTTGGGGTCGTCACAAGTAGGCTCTGGTTTTAACACTCCGCAGCCAGTTGTGTATGCGTGAGTACCTACTTCACATTCGCGAACACCTGGAGAAACAGTTTGAGCTATAATCGTCTATATTAATTATACAGCTGGAGTTTTGTTTAAATGAACGCGCTAATCTCAGAAACTACTAGTCCGATTTGAAAAATTCTTTAAGTGTTAGGTAGTAGGTCCATTTTTATAGAGGAAGGCTATAGGCTATACATGTACTACGGGTGAAGCTGCGACGGACCGCTAGTCAGCTATAATCCCATATATGTTTGCATTTGTTGCTCTTTCACGCAAAAGCTACTGAACCGATGGCAATGAAATTGGGTACGTAAGCAGCTGGACAACTGGAATAACATATAGGTTACTTTTTATCCCGATATTCCTTTAAAAGAATGAAATCTGATACAGAAATAGAACCGAGAAAGGGCATAGAATAGTTTTTATCTACCAAATTTTATCCTTTCCTTATTTTTCCCCGCCCCGCGCTGGCCCTCGCAGCGTAGGGGAGCGTCCCCCGGGTGGCGGATGGGGGGATGGTCGGTAGTACAGCTTAGCT